>NC_069508.1:174909822-175207322 GCF_027579735.1 Bombina bombina
GCTCCCTAACAGGTCAGGTTTTAGGGACATCTAAACAATTCTTCATACAAATCATCTTCATTCACACAGTCTAGCTCACTGGTTTACAAACCTGTCCTCAGACCTCCCTAACAGGTCAGATTTTTGGGATCTAAACTGGAGCACAGGTGAAACAATCAGCTGATTAGTAACCATGGTTATTTTACCTGCTCTCACCCAAGGTAATCCTGAAAACCTGGCCTTTTCGGGAGAACAGTTTTAAAAACCAGTGGTAGCTTAAAAGGACATGAAATTCAAAAATTTTCTTTGATGATTTAAATGGAGAAGACAATTTTTTAAAACTTTCCAATTTACCTCTATTCTCAAATTTGCTTCATTGTCTTTTTATTCCTTGTTCAAGAGATATCTGGATAGGTAGCGTGCACATGCCTGCAGCACTACATGACATGAAGTAGTGCTGTCATCTAGTGCTCCTGCTAATGTATAACGTTGCTGCAAAACTACTGCCGTATAGTACTGCAGACACGCGCACACTCCTGAGCTTACCTTCCTGCTTTTCCATAAAGGATAACAAGAAAACAAAGACATTTTGATAATAGAAGTAAATTGGAAAGTTGTTTAACATTGTTTGTTCTATCTGAATCATGAAAGAAAAATGTTGGGTTTTGCGTCCCTTTTAATAACTTTCTGCAAATCCGTGAACTCTATTTCTGATTTAAGGCACAGTGGAAGTAAACACATTAAACTGTCAGATACAGCAACATTATTAACTAAATAAGAGTACAAGAGAACAGTATTACATTTTGAAATTAAAGTGAAGGGCCATTTTGATGAATTAGTGCCTGGTTTTTAATAAACCTATTAAAAACAAGGGCACTTTAATTCATCAAAATTGACATTTCACTGTTTTCTTCAAAAACTTACCTTTTAATCCAGACAGCCGCTCCAGCACTTCCTCCGCCTGTCGCAAGCCGTCTTCGCGGGTCCAAAATGACGAATCCGGCTTTCTCCAATCACAGCGTTGCATCATCCAAGATTCCCCGGTGGGGGGGGGGAGCTGTGATTGGAGGAAGCCTGATTCGTCATTTCTGACATCTGCAGAGGCTTCCGACGGCCGGGGAAATCGCTGGAGTGGCTGTCAGGATTAAAAGGTTTATTAAAAACCGGGCACTAATTCATCAAAATGGACCTTCACTTTAAGATTTTAAATGTTGTAAAAAAAATAAGGTAGGAAAATGTTCTAAGAGCAGATAAATAAGGGAGCCCGGGGAGACAGTAAAAAAAGTTTTGGCAAATAAAAGAGATCCCTGGAAATAAGGGAGGATTGGTAACCCTACTTTGGGGTCCTCAATGTGACCCTAATTTCTTGTTCATCGGCCCTGTGATACATCTTTCAGATAATTATACTTTTACAGGAGATTCTCTAATCTTTTCTATGTGAATAAGCAGGATGCATCCGGTCTCAGTGACTTCCTGTTGTAGGTCACAGCTGTTTTGGGCAGCTACTGTTCTCATTACGTTAGATACTGTAGTGATAATTTAATGCTGCAATATCCAACACATTACAGTTCTTGGATTGCAATATCTGCCTGGAATTGCAAAAGGTGATCAGATTGCAAGGGAAGTAAACCATCTGCTCAGCCTCACAGATTATTGGAATCATTTAACAAGTGTGAACTTGCCAGTCTATATATTCATTACTTTCCATTTGTTCGAAAGAGGCTGCACGCTGGGGAGACGCATCAGGTACAAAATAAATTGTATTCATAAAGCGCCGCTGAATTCTGTAGCACTATGTGCATGAGAAGGGTATAGAGTGGCATTTATTCATGGTAAAAAAAACAAACGGATACATAAAATAGACAAAGCAAAGAAATTAGTGCAGGAAGGCTTCATTTATATATATATACACACAGTGTTTCAAATTTCCATTGGTTTAGGATGACTTTTTCCAATCAAAAATTAGGGGCTAGATTACAAGTGGTGCGATATTATTATTTTTCACGATCGGCAAAACCTTTTTTGCACTAGTTGCGTTGTTATTACAAGTTTAAAAAACGTATTTTGCACTAGCGGTAACCCGAATAGCGCAAAAATCCTAACTTAATTGTTAACGTGCGCGTGCATGTATTTCCCCATAGAAATCAAAGGAGAAAAAAAAGTGTGGGGAAAAAACTAACACTTGAGATCGCGCAAACTCCATCGCTTTTTCGCATTCCCCATAGAAGTAAATGGAGAAAAAAATAGTTGGAAAAAACCACCCATTGCACAAACAACATAGCATATTTGCATTAGCAAATGTAAATGATTTACAGTAAATGCATAGTTAAAATCTTTATTAAATATAAATATTGCATAAATACGTTTTATCGTGTTTTTATCTGCCTAATGGCAAAGCTCTAATGCACTTATATATATGTCTATATGTGTGTACATAGATATTAATGTTTTTATATGTGTATATATGACTGTAAATACATATATACACATATAAATAAATGAATGTATATGTACATATATATATATATATATATATATGTAGCCCTCAGTTTAGGTTAGGTTCCAGAAGGAATGGTTGTAAATCGAAACCGTTGTAAATTGAAACCCAGTTTATAATGTAAGTCAATGGGAAGTGAGGGAGATAGGTTCCAGACCCCTCTCAAAATTGTCATAAGTAACACCTAATACATTATTTTTAAAGCTTTGAAATGAAGAATTTAAATGCTAAACAGCATTATAAACCTAATAAAATAATCACACAACACAGAATATATAATTAAACTAAGTTAAATTAACAAAAACATTTGCTAAACAGCATTATAAACCTAATAAAATAATCACACAACACAGACTTTACTTGCATTTTTCTGCAAACAGTTCTTTCTATGCATTCCAATCTGGACTGATTTATAGACAGGAAGATCTTGTTCCTTTGAAATCTGCTCGATAGCTCAGGTCTGGTTAAACTGATTAATTTCAGCTTGCTTGGCTTTGCTGCAACACAAGCGGACAGCTTCACCTACTGGCTATTTTAATAAATGCACTGCTTCTCAATGCTTTTCAATAGCAGTCACATGACTGGGAAAAAAAGGTTGTTATTCTGAAACGGTGTAAATTGAACCATTGTAAAACGAGGGCCACTTGTATATATATATATATATATATATATATATATATATATATATATATATATATATATATACATACATACATACATACATACATACATAAAAATACAGCTTCTTTAGACAAGTATATGTATGTGTCTCAACCATGAAGCTCAGTAAGAGGGTAAGTCTAGCAAATTGCTTTTTGAAAGATCCACTGCTCTGAACAAAACATGTATTGTACTCATACATCTCAGGGGGAAGGCGGGGGGTGGGGGTAAAAAATGCCCCAGTACAGAAATATATGTGTAAAGAAACAAATACAATATAACAGTCTGCTTTTAAAGGGACATGTAAAGTGTAAAAAGAAACGTTTAAATGTGTCAGGGTGTTTTATTATGCCACTGTTGCTTTAATACATCTATGGGATCAATCAAAGTTTATCTCTTTTTTTTCTGGGACCATAATAAAGTATATTGCAATAGTCCAGTCCCAATGTCACCAAAGCATGGGAGAGTATCAAAAGATCCTCTGCAGGAATCAGGGACTTGATCCTCGCTGTATAGAGGGGCTAAATATTGGCTGCATTCCTTAAAGGGACAGTCTACAATATCATTTTTATTGTTTTAAAAGATAGATAATCCCTTTATTACCCATTCCCCAGTTTTGCATAGCCAACACAGTTATATTAATATACTTGTTACCTCTGTGATTACCTTGTAGCAAAGCATCTTCTGACCGCCCCTAATCACATGACTTTTAGTTATTATCTACTGACTTGCAGTTAATACTGAGTTGTACTAAATCTTAAATAACTCCTCGGGCGTGAGCACAATGTTATCTATATGGCCCGCATGACCTAGCACTCCCCTGTTATGACAAGCTAATAAAAAAGCATGTGATAAGAGGCTGTATTTAGTGGCTTAGAAACAGGCAGAAATGTAGAGGTTTAAATGTTATAAAGAATATTAATATAACAATGTTGGTTGTACAAAGCTGGGGAATGGGTAGTAAAGGCGTTATCTATCTTTTTAATCAGTAACAATTTTAGTGTGGACTGTCCCTTTAAATGGAAGAATGAAGATTAGACTGTCTGTAGCCATTATATGATGTTTACTATCAAGCATCTCAGCAAGATTTCTTACTAGCTCTGAGGTTTGTAGTTTTCATCTTATCCATTTTAGCAGTGTTAATTAAATTTTTGACGGCAAATTTCGATTTAGTCTTAGTTTTAGTCTTTTGACTAAAATGTCATTTTAGTTTTAGTTGTATTTTAGTCATCTGAATTGTTTTAGTTTTAGTTGACTAAAATCGAAGGGGTTTAGTTAAAGTGTAATGCATTATTTAAAGGGACACTGAACCCAATTTTTTTCTTTCGTGATTCAGATAGAGCATGCAATTTTAAGCAACGTTCTAATTTACTCCTATTATTAAATTTTCTTCATTCTCTTGGTATGTTTATTTGAAATGCAAGAATGTAAGTTTAGATGCCGGCCCATTTTTGGTGAACACACTGTGTTGTTCTTGTTGATTGGTGGATAAATTCACCCACCAATAAACAAGTTATAGGAAAAGGAAAATGAATTGCGCTAGAAATTCTGACTCTAAATCAACATATAATATCTAATATCAACATGTAATATCTTATTGTTTTTTGTAACCACACATAGAAAACGAATGACAGCAGTATTAGATGTTGAGATATTGCATTTCTAAATTTTAAATATTAAACACTTAATTTCTTTCATGTAATTAACAAGAGTCCATGAGCTAGTGACGTATGGGATATACATTCCTACCAGGAGGGGCAAAGTTTCCCAAACCTTAAAATGCCTATAAATACACCCCTCACCACACCCACAAATCAGTTTTACAAACTTTGCCTCCAAGGGAGGTGGTGAAGTAAGTTTGTGCTAGATTCTACGTTGATATGCGCTCCGCAGCAAGTTGGAGCCCGGTTTTCCTCTCAGCGTGCAGTGAATGTCAGAGGGATGTGAAGAGAGTATTGCCTATTGAATGCAGTGATCTCCTTCTACGGGGTCTATTTCATAAGGTTCTCTGTTATCGGTCGTAGAGATTCATCTCTTACCTCCCTTTTCAGATCGACAATATACTCTTATATATACCATTACCTCTGCTGATTCTCGTTTCAGTACTGGTTTGGCTTTCTACAAACATGTAGATGAGTGTCCTGGGGTAAGTAAGTCTTATTTTCTGTGACACTCTAAGCTATGGTTGGGCACTTTATTTATAAAGTTCTAAATATATGTATTCAAACATTTATTTGCCTTGACTCAGAATGTTCAACTTTCCTTATTTCCAGACAGTCAGTTTCATATTTGGGATTATGCATTGAATTATCATATTTTTCTTACCTCAAAAATTTGACTTTTTTCCCTGTGGGCTGTTAGGCTCGCGGGGGCTGAAAATGCTTCATTTTATTGCGTCATTCTTGGCGCGGACTTTTTTGGCGCAAAAATTCTTTTCCGTTTCCGGCGTCATACGTGTCGCCGGAAGTTACGTTATTTTTTGACGTTATTTTGCGCCAAAGATGTCGGCGTTCCGGATGTGGCGTCATTTTTGGCGCCAAAAGCATTTAGGCGCCAAATAATGTGAGCGTCTTATTTGGCGCTAAAAAATATGGGCGTCGCTTTTGTCTCCACATTATTTCAGTCTCATTTTTCATTTGCTTCTGGTTGCTAGAAGCTTGATATTTGGCATTCTTTCCCATTCCTGAAACTGTCTTATAAGGAATTTGATCTATTTTGCTTTATATGTTGTTTTTTCTCTTACATATTGCAAGATGTCTCACGTTGCATCTGAGCCAGAAGATACTACAGGAAAATCACTGCCTGCTGGATCTACCAAAGCTAAGTGTATCTGCTGTAAATTTTTGGTAGCTATTCCTCCAGCTGTTGTTTGTAATAATTGTCATGACAAACTTGTTAAAGCAGATAATATTTCCTTTAGTAATGTACCATTGCCTGTTGCAGTTCCCTCAACATCTAAGGTGCAGAATGTTCCTGATAACATAAGAGATTTTGTTTCTGAATCCATAAAGAAGGCTTTGTCTGTTATTTCTCCTTCTAGTAAACGTAAAATGTCTTTTAAATCTTCTCTCTCTACAGATGAATTTTTAAATGAACACCATCATTCTGATTCTTTGGACTCTTCTGGTTCAGAGGATTCTATCTCAGAGATTGATGCTGATAAATCTTCATATTTATTTAAGATGGAATTTATTCGCTCTTTACTTAAAGAAGTACTAATTGCTTTAGAAATAGAGGATTCTAGTCCTCTTGATACTAATTCTATACGTTTGGATAAGGTTTTTAAAGCTCCTGCGGTTATTCCAGAAGTTTTTCCTGTTCCTAATGCTATTTCTGCAGTGATTTCCAAAGAATGGGATAAATTGGGTAATTCATTTACTCCTTCTAAACGTTTTAAGCAATTATATCCTGTTCCGCCTGACAGGTTAGAATTTTGGGACAAAATCCCTAAAGTTGATGGGGCTATTTCTACCCTTGCTAAACGTACTACCATTCCTACGTCAGATGGTACCTCGTTTAAGGATCCTTTAGATAGAAAAATTGAATCCTTTCTAAGAAAAGCTTATCTGTGTTCAGGTAATCTTCTTAGACCTGCTATATCATTGGCTGATGTTGCTGCAGCTTCAACTTTTTGGTTGGAAACCCTAGCGCAACAAGTAGCAAATCGTGATTCTCATGATATTATTATTCTTCTTCAGCATGCTAATAATTTTATCTGTGATGCCATTTTTGATATTATTAGAGTTGATGTTAGGTTTATGTCTCTAGCTATCTTAGCCAGAAGAGCTTTATGGCTTAAAACTTGGAATGCTGATATGGCTTCTAAATCAACTCTACTTTCCATTTCTTTCCAGGGAAACAAATTATTTGGTTCTCAGTTGGATTCTATTATTTCAACTGTTACTGGTGGGAAAGGAACTTTTTTACCACAGGATAAAAAATCTAAAGGTAAAAACAGGGCTAACAATCGTTTTCGTTCCTTTCGTTTCAACAAAGAACAAAAGCCTGATCCTTCGTCCTCAGGAGCAGTTTCAGTTTGGAAACCATCTCCAGTCTGGAATAAATCCAAGCCTGCTAGAAAGGCAAAGCCTGCTTCTAAGTTCACATGAAGGTACGGCCCTCATTCCAGTTCAGCTGGTAGGGGGCAGGTTACGTTTTTTCAAAGAAATTTGGATCAATTCTGTTCACAATCTTTGGATTCAGAGCATTGTTTCAGAAGGGTACAGAATTGGTTTCAAGATGAGACCTCCTGCAAAGAGATTTTTTCTTTCCCGTGTCCCAGTAAATCCAGTGAAAGCTCAAGCATTTCTGAATTGTGTTTCAGATCTAGAGTTGGCTGGAGTAATTATGCCAGTTCCAGTTCCGGAACAGGGGATGGGGTTTTATTCAAATCTCTTCATTGTACCAAAGAAGGAGAATTCCTTCAGACCAGTTCTGGATCTAAAATTATTGAATCGTTATGTAAGGATACCAACGTTCAAGATGGTAACTGTAAGGACTATATTGCCTTTTGTTCAGCAAGGGAATTATATGTCCACAATAGATTTACAGGATGCATATCTGCATATTCCGATTCATCCAGATCATTTTCAGTTCCTGAGATTCTCTTTTCTAGACAAGCATTACCAATTTGTGGCTCTACCGTTTGGCCTTGCTACAGCTCCAAGAATTTTCACAAAGATTCTCGGTGCCCTTCTGTCTGTAATCAGAGAACAGGGTATTGTGGTATTTCCTTATTTGGACGATATCTTGGTACTTGCTCAGTCTTTACATTTAGCAGAGTCTCATACGAATCGACTTGTGTTGTTTCTTCAAGATCATGGTTGGAGGATCAATTTACCAAAAAGTTCTTTGATTCCTCAAACAAGGGTAACCTTTCTGGGTTTCCAGATAGATTCAGTGTCCATGACTCTGTCTTTAACAGACAAGAGACGTCTAAAATTGATTACAGCTTGTCGAAACCTTCAGTCACAATCATTCCCTTCGGTAGCCTTATGCATGGAAATTCTAGGTCTTATGACTGCTGCATCGGACGCGATCCCCTTTGCTCGTTTTCACATGCGACCTCTTCAGCTCTGTATGCTGAACCAATGGTGCAGGGATTACACGAAGATTTCTCAATTAATATCTTTAAAACCGATTGTTCGACACTCTCTAACGTGGTGGACAGATCACCATCGTTTAGTTCAGGGGGCTTCTTTTGTTCTTCCGACCTGGACTGTAATTTCAACAGATGCAAGTCTCACAGGTTGGGGAGCTGTGTGGGGATCTCTGACGGCACAGGGAGTTTGGGAATCTCAGGAGGTGAGATTACCGATCAATATTTTGGAACTCCGTGCAATTTTCAGAGCTCTTCAGTTTTGGCCTCTTCTGAAGAGAGAATCGTTCATTTGTTTTCAGACAGACAATGTCACAACTGTGGCATACATCAATCATCAAGGAGGGACTCACAGTCCTCTGGCTATGAAAGAAGTATCTCGAATTTTGGTTTGGGCGGAATCCAGCTCCTGTCTAATCTCTGCGGTTCATATCCCAGGTGTAGACAATTGGGAAGCGGATTATCTCAGTCGCCAAACGTTGCATCCGGGCGAATGGTCTCTTCACCCAGAGGTATTTCTTCAGATTGTTCAAATGTGGGGGCTTCCAGAGATAGATCTGATGGCCTCTCATCTAAACAAGAAACTTCCCAGGTATCTGTCCAGATCCCGGGATCCTCAGGCGGAGGCAGTGGATGCATTATCACTTCCTTGGAAGTATCATCCTGCCTATATCTTTCCGCCTCTAGTTCTTCTTCCAAGAGTAATCTCCAAGATTCTCAGGGAATGCTCGTTTGTTCTGCTAATAGCTCCGGCATGGCCTCACAGGTTTTGGTATGCGGATCTTGTCCGGATGGCATCTTGCCAACCATGGACTCTTCCGTTAAGACCAGACCTTCTGTCGCAAGGTCCTTTTTTCCATCCGGATCTGAAATCCTTAAATTTAAAGGTATGGAGATTGAACGCTTGATTCTTAGTCAAAGAGGTTTCTCTGACTCTGTGATTGATACTATGTTACAGGCTCGTAAATCTGTATCTAGAGAGATATATTATAGAGTCTGGAAGACTTATATTTCTTGGTGTCTTACTCATCATTTTTCTTGGTATTCTTTTAGAATTCCGAGAATATTACAATTTCTTCAGGATGGTTTAGATAAGGGTTTGTCCGCAAGTTCCTTGAAAGGACAAATCTCTGCTCTTTCTGTTCTTTTTCACAGAAAGATTGCTATTCTTCCTGATATTCATTGTTTTGTACAAGCTTTGGTTCGTATAAAACCTGTCATTAAGTCAATTTCTCCTCCATGGAGTTTGAATTTGGTTCTGGGAGCTCTTCAAGCTCCTCCGTTTGAACCTATGCATTCATTGGACATTAAATTGCTTTCTTGGAAAGTTTTGTTCCTTTTGGCCATCTCTTCTGCCAGAAGAGTTTCTGAATTATCTGCTCTTTCTTGTGAGTCTCCTTTTCTGATTTTTCATCAGGATAAGGCGGTGTTGCGAACTTCTTTTCAATTTTTACCTAAGGTTGTGAATTCCAACAACATTAGTAGAGAAATCGTGGTTCCTTCATTATGTCCTAATCCTAAGAATTCTAAGGAGAAATCGTTACATTCTTTGGATGTTGTTAGAGCTTTGAAATATTATGTTGAAGCTACTAAATCTTTCCGAAAGACTTCTAGTCTGTCATCTTTTCTGGTTCTAGAAAAGGCCAGAAAGCTTCTGCCATTTCTTTGGCATCCTGGTTGAAATCTTTAATTCATCTTGCCTATGTTAAATCGGGTAAGACTCCGCCTCAGAGGATTACAGCTCATTCTACTAGGTCAGTTTCTACTTCCTGGGCGTTTAGGAATGAAGCTTCAGTTGATCAGATTTGCAAAGCAGCGACTTGGTCCTCTTTGCATACTTTTACTAAATTCTACCATTTTGATGTATTCTCTTCTTCTGAAGCAGTTTTTGGTAGAAAGGTACTTCAGGCAGTGGTTTCGGTTTGAATCTTCTGCTTATGTTTTTCATTAAACTTTATTTTGGGTGTGGATTATTTTCAGCAGGAATTGGCTGTCTTTATTTTATCCCTCCCTCTCTAGTGACTCTTGTGTGGAAAGATCCACATCTTGGGTATTCATTATCCCATACGTCACTAGCTCATGGACTCTTGTTAATTACATGAAAGAAAACATAATTTATGTAAGAACTTACCTGATAAATTCATTTCTTTCATATTAACAAGAGTCCATGAGGCCCACCCTTTTTTGTGGTGGTTATGATTTTTTTGTATAAAGCACAATTATTCCAATTCCTTATTTTATATGCTTCGCACTTTTTTCTTATCACCCCACTTCTTGGCTATTCGTTAAACTGATTTGTGGGTGTGGTGAGGGGTGTATTTATAGGCATTTTAAGGTTTGGGAAACTTTGCCCCTCCTGGTAGGAATGTATATCCCATACGTCACTAGCTCATGGACTCTTGTTAATATGAAAGAAATGAATTTATCAGGTAAGTTCTTACATAAATTATGTTTTCCTAAAGAAAGTTAAACTATTTGATACAGTTCCTGATGATTTTTAGTTAACTGTATTTGACAATGTTTATATCAGTACCTTTATGTAGTTACCCGTTTTGAAGGGGTCAATGTATGAAGACTATAAAGGCTGTCCACTTTGTAATTTCCAATTAATACTGTAGTCCAGTGATATAATAGATGATGGTATATATGAGTGAGTCTTCTGGTGGATTTTTTATATAGAAATTCCTTAGATAACAGATGCAGCTGAGTTGCCGTGTTTGCGCCGCCTTTGACCAGCGAGGTGTTACAGGACCTTAGCTCAAATGCGATAACATGAAAGGAAAAGAAGAAAAAGGCGCACAGGACCAAACTCAAGTGAAGGATTTTTATTACAAATTGCTACACACGCAAACAAATTGCACTTACAAGATTTGCAAGTAATACAAGCATTCAAGTGGAGCATTGTGTTCCTACAGCTACTTTGTCTCACACGGCAGGCATAGTAGGTCTGCCTTTACAGCTACAAGCAACGTCAGGCACAGTATCCGGATCCTCTGCACAAACTCTGTGTAGCTGGTGAGGACAAAAACAGCTGGTAAGGCACTGGCTCCTTCAGGTGATCTGTAAAGTCTAACACGTTTTCCCCGATCTGCGGCCGGGCTTCTTCAAGAGGCAAATTAAAAGGACGGATCGGTCATAGCTCAGGGTTACAAGATAGGTTTTTAAGTCTCAGCCACGCAAGGGCAGATTCCTCCTGTCTTCTTGACCAGATAGGGGGGAAGCCTTTCTGTGGTGTGTATAGGATCTGTCCGCTAGGAGTTATTGTCCCGGTGCCTATCGCAGTGAGAGGTTTGGGATATTATTCAAACCTTTTCGTGGTCCCTAAGAAGAAGGGAACTTTCTGTCTGATTCTGGACCTAAAGTGCTTAAGCAGGTTTTTAAATGTCCCCTTGTTTACGATGGAAACAATAAGGTCCATTCTTCCCCTCGTTTGAGAGGGGTAGCTCATGACCACAATAGATCTGAAGGATGCTCCCTTCTTGTACCAATCCTCAAGGACCACTTCCAGTTCCTAAGGTTTGCATTCCTGGACCAGCACTTCCAGTTTATTGCCCTTCCGTTTGGTCTAGCTAAAGAAATTTTTCGAAGAGTGGACCATTCGGAATATCTCCTCTGTCTTCTTCGATCCCATGGATGGCAGATAATCTAGAGAGAGTTCTCTTGTATTAAGTACCAGGGTAGAATTCTCGGGTACTATAATAGTCTCCATAGACATGAGAATATTTCTAACAGACCAGAGACGTTGCAAGCTAGCTTCAACATGTCTTGCCCTCCAGATCTCCTTAAGGCCATCTGTGGCTTGGTGTATGGAGGTGATTGGTCTCATGGTGTCTAGCCTGGACATAATTTCCTTTGCCAGGTTTCACCTCAGACTGTTGCAACTGTGCATGCTGAACTAGTGGAACGGCTATCATTCGGATCTGTCTTAACAGATTTCTCTGGACAACCAATCAGGAGAATCGCTCTCTTGGTGGTTTTGTCTGGATCACTTGTCCTGAGGGATGTCCGTCTCAAGACCATCCTTGGTGATTGTGACTACGGTTGCGAGTCTGTCAGGATGGGGAGTGCGTTTGGGGTGACAGGAAGGCACAGGGCATCTAATCTCAGAAGGTAAAGCTCCCTTCTGATCTAATTTTGGATCTTCGGGCAATATACAATGATGTGAAGGCTTTGTCGAATCAAACAATATATCCTCGGTGGCTTACATCAACCATCAGGGAGGAACGAGAAGCTCCCTAGTTTTGAGGGAAGTAACTCTGATTCTGGTGTGGGGGAGACCCGCATTTGTTCTCTGTCAGCGATCCCCATTCCGGGTGTGGACAACTGGGAAGCGGATTCCTCAGCAGACAATCCTTTCATCCAGGAGAATGGTCTCTCCATCCTGAGTGTTTGCAGAGATTTGCAAGAGGATGATCTTATAACGTCTCAATACCAAGCTACCCAGATAGGGGTCGAGGTACAGGTATCCTCAGGCGGAGCTAGCAGATGCATTAGCGGTGCCTTGAAGGTTCAACCTAATCTATCCTTTCTGACCGTTACCACTACTTCCTAGTGTAGTGGCTCGAGTCAAGCAGGTGTCAGTGATACTGACTGCTCCGTCTTGGCTGCGAAGGATATGGTTTGTGGATCTAGTGGGGATGCCATCATCTCCTCTGTGGAAGTTACCTTGTTGCAGGGATCTGCTGACCAAGGTCTCTTTGTTCATCAATGTGTAGATTCTCTGAGGCTGACTGTGTGGAGATTGAGCGCTTAGTCCTAGCCAAGAGAGGGTTTTCTGAGAGAGTTATTTTTACTCTCATTCAAGCTCGTAAACTGGTTGCTCGTCGCATCTATCATAACGTGTGGAGGACCTACTTATGCTGTTCTCCAGGATGAACTGGAGAAGGGCTTTTTTGCAAGTCCCCTGAAGGGACAGTTTTTCGGCCCTGTCTGTGTTACTGCACAAGAGGTTTACAGAGCTTCCAGATGTGAAGCCATTTGTTGTCAGACCTGTGCTTAGATCTAAGGCTCCCCTTGGAGTTTAAATCTTGTCTTTAAGGTTTTGCAACGGGCTCCGTTGGAGCCTATGCATGAAGTAGACATTAAATTGTTGTCTTGGAAGGTTCCTTTTCTACTGACTATTGCTACTGCGCTCAGAGTATCTGTGATTGCAATGAGTCCCTCCTTATCTGGCTTTTCATGCCGATAAGGCTGTTCTATGAACCAATTTAGGTTTTCTTCCTAAGGTTGTGTCAATTCGCAACATCAATCAAGAGATTGTGGTTCCTTTCTTTTGACCTAATCCTTCTTCGTCGAAGGAGCGTTTACAACGTATTTCTGGATGTGGTTTGTGCCTTGAAGTTCTATCTTCAGGCCACAAAGGAAATTTAGACAAACCTCTTTCTCTGTTTGTTCTTTTTTCCGGGAAGCGTAGGGGTCAGAGGGCCTCTTCGAGTTCCTTATCTTTTGTCTGAGGAGTGTCATCCGTTTAGCATAGAAACGGCGGGACATAAGCCTCCTCTGAGGATTACGGCTCATTCTACGAGAGCAGTGGTTTCCTCTTGGGCCTACAAAAATAAGGCCTCTATGGATCAGATTTGTAAGGTGGCTATCTGGTTCTCCTTACATACTTTTTCCAACATTTTACAAGTTTGATGTTTTTGCTTCTGCTGAAGCAGCCTTCGGGAGAAAGGTTTTGAGGCTGTGGTGCCCTCAGATTATGGTCCGCCTCTCTTTTTTCCCTTCCGTTAGCATTCCGTGTACTCTAGAGCTTGGGTATATGTTTCCCACAAGTAAGGAATGCAGCTGGGGACTCTTCCCATATTAAGATGGAAAACATAAATTATGCTTACCTGATAATTTCATTTCCATCTGTATGGGAAGAGTCCACAGCTCCCCCCCCCGCGTTCTCCGATGGGCGGTCCTAAATTTCAAATTTTTTCTTCTGGCACCTTTTTCACCTGATATTTCTCCTACTCCTTGTTCCCTCTGCAGAATGACTGGGGTTATGAGGAAGTGGGGGAGGTATTTAAGCCTTTGGCTGGGGTATCTTTGCCTCCTCCTGGTGGCCAGGTTCAGTATTTCCCACAAGTAAGGAATGCAGATGTGGACTCTTCCCATACAGATGTAAATTAAATTATCAGGTAAGCATAATTTATGTTTTTTTCTGAAAGGGTCTCGTGTTTTTATTGATGGATTGCTGGCTATTTCTAAGATGACGTATATTATCATTAACTGTCGTCACACCAAAATTCAGAACGTTGTATGTAATATAAAATAAGATATTTAGTTTCAGAGAAAACTCTGCAAAATGGTATTAGTATATTTTATACACAAACCAGATGAACTGCATAGATCAATAAACAGGACTTGAAATGTTCTAGTCTAATAATTGCGGAAGAGAAAGAAATTGCAGCAAATGGGTAAAAAAATTAATTTTTCTATCTTTAAAAGGGACATAAAACCCAAATTTTTCGTTTATTATTATTTTTATTTTTTTTAAATCAAATTTGCTTCATTCTCATGTTATTTTTGTTGTTGTACAGATATCTGGATAGGTAGCATGCACATGTCTGGAGGACTGCAAGACAGGAAATAGTAAACAAAGCAAATTTTTTAATATAAGTAAATTGGAAAGTTGTTTAAAATTGTATGTTCTATCTGAATCAGGAAAGAACAAAATTGTGTTTCATGTCCATTTAACCCCTTAATGACCAGACCATTTTTCAATTTTCTTACCCTTAAGGACAAGGGCTATTTTTAAATTTCTGCAGTGTTTAGCTGTAATTTTCCTCTTACTCATTTATTGTACCCACACATATTATATACCGTTTTTCTTGCCATTAAATGGACTTTCTAAAGATACCATTATTTTCATCATGTCTTATAATTTACTATAATTTTTTTTTAGAAAATATGATGAACAAATGGAAAAAAACATCTACAACCACCAAAAAACACCCATGCTAAATAGTTTCTAATTTTGTCCTGAGTTTAGAAATACCCAATGTTTATATGTCCCTTGCTTTTTTTTGCAAGTTAAAGGGCAATAAGTACAAGTAGCACTTTGCTATTTCCAAACCATTTTTTTTTTTTTTTTAAACTAGCAATAGTTACATTGGAACACTTATATCTGTCAGGAATCCCTGAATAACCCTTCACATGTATTATATTTTTAAAAAGAAGACAACTTAAGGTATTAAACTTGGGGTATTTTGACTCTTTTCATGCAACCATTTTACCACCAATCAATGCCAAAGTTTGAAAAGAAAAAAAATAAGTGGTGATTTTTTGACAAAATAGCAATTTAAGAATACATGTACTGAAAACGTTAAGGGTTACTGCCAAATAACACCCCAATATGTGTTCAGCAACATCTCCTGAGTACAGTGATACCACCCATGTATAAGTGTGTCGGGTTCTCTGGGGGCTAAAAGGCCTTATTTTTAGGGGGCGCATTCCAGTTTTCCAACTTGGAATTTTCATATCTGTCATAATGCACCCATGTCCTATTTGGGACATTTCTGAAGCCAGCCAATGTAATTTACCCCCATCAAACCATATATTTTTGAAAAGTAGACACCCTAGGGTATTTGAAATGCTGGTATTTTAACACTTTCCATGCACTAATTCAACCACCAGTCTTTGTCAAATTTTTGGGTAGTCATTTTTTGTGTGTTATTTTTCATACACATTGTACTTTAGTCATGGATTCTCAATTCCTGTTATGTGTTACTGCCAAAAAACACCTCAATATGTGTTCAACAACATCTGCTGAGTACAGTGATACCACCTATGAATAGCTTTGTCTGGTTCTCAGGGGGCTAAAAGGCCTTATTTTTAGGGGGCGCATTCCAGTTATTCAACTTGGAATTTTCACATCTGTCATAATGCACCCATGTCCTATTTGGGACATTTCTGAAACCGGCCAATGTAATTTACCCCCATCAAACCATATATTTTTGAAAAGTAGACACACTTTTTGGGTTATTCTCCATATGTCTATATACAAATCCAACGGTCTGGCTCCTAAAAATATGCCTGGCTCCTAAATTTTCTTACTGGCTCCTAATTTTTAAACACATTTGTCAAGCACTGCCCTAGGGTATTCGAAATGCTGGTATTTTAACAGTTTCCATGCACTAATTCAACCACCAGTCTTTGTCAAACTTTTGGGTAGTCATTTTTTTGTGTTATTTTTCATACACATTGTACTTTAGGTATGGATTCTCAATTCCTGTTATGTGTTACTGCCAAAAAAAACACCTCAATATGTGTTCAACAACATCTGCTGAGTACAGTGGTACCACCCATAAATAGGTTTGTCTGGTTCTCAGGGGGGCTAAAAGGCCTTATTTTTAGGGGGCGCATTCCAGTTATCCAACTTGGAATTTTCACATTTGTCATCATGCACCCATGTCCTATTTTGGACATTTCTGAAGCCAGCCAATGTAATTTACCCCCATCAAACCTTATATTTTTTAAAAGTAGACACGCTAGGGTATTCGAAATGCTGGTATTTTAACAGTTTCCATGCACTAATTCAACCACCAGCCTTTGTCAAACTTTTGGGTAGTCATTTTTTTTGTGTTTTGTTCATACACATTGTAATTTAGGCATGAATTCTCAGTCCCTGTTATGTGTTACTGCCAAAAAAACATATATGTGTTCAACAACATCTCCTGAGTACAGTGATACCACCCATGAATAGGTTTGTTTAGTTCTCAGGGGGTAAAAGGCCTTATTTTTAGGGGGCGCATTCCAGTTTTCCAACTTGCAATTTTCACATCTGTCATCATGCACCCATGTCCTATTTGGGACATTTCTGAAGCCAGCCAATGTAATTTACCCCCATCAAACCATGTCTTTTTGAAAAGTAGACACCCTAGGGTATTTGAAATGCTGGTATTTTAACACTTTCCATGCACTAATTCAACCACCAGTCTTTGTCAAACTTTTGGGTAGTCATTTTTTTGTATTATTTTTCATACACATTGTACTTTAGGTATGGATTCTCAATTCCTGTTATGTGTTACTGCCAAAAAAAACACCTCAATATGTGTTCAACAACATCTGCTGAGTACAGTGGTACCACCCATAAATAGGTTTGTCTGGTTCTCAGGGGGCTAAAAGGCCTTATTTTTAGGGGGCGCATTCCAGTTATCCAACTTGGAATTTTCACATCTGTCATCATGCACCCATGTCCTATTTGGGACATTTCTGAAGCCGGCCAATGTAATTTACCCCCATCAAACCTTATATTTTTGAAAAGTAGACATCCTAGGTTATTCAAAATGCTGGTATTTTAACACTTTCCATGCACTAATTCAACCATCAGTCTTTGTCAAACTTTTGGGTAGTCATTTTTTTTTTTTTTTTTCATACACGTAATTTAGGCATGAATTCTCAATTCCTGTTATGTGTTACTGCCAAAAAAACACATCAATATGTGTTCAACAACATCTCCTGAGTACAGTGATACCACCCATGAATAGGTTTGTCTAGTTCTCATGGGGCTAAAAGGCCTTATTTTTAGGGGGCGCATTCTAGTATTCCAGCTTGGAATTTTCACATCTGTCATCATGCACCCATGTCCTATTTGGGACATTTCTGAAGCCGGCCAATGTAATTTACCCCCATCAAACCATATATTTTTGAAAAGTAGAGACTCTAGGGTATTTGAAATGCTGGTATTTTAACACTTTCCATGCACTAATTCATCCACCAGTCTTTGTGAAACTTTTGAGTAGTCATTTTTGTGTTTTGTTCATACACATTGTACTTTAGGCATGGATTCTCAGTTCCTGTTATGTGTTACTGCCAAAGAATACCCCAGTATTTGTTCAGCAAGATCTCCTTAGTACAGTGATACCACCTATGCATAGGTGTGTTAGGTTGTTTGGGGTTTACAATGCCAAACTTTTGACATGTGTTTGTGATTTTTTCGAATGTAACATATCTTCTTTGCCTATCTTATTTTTTTTTTTTGGGGGGGGGGGCTTTTTACATACCCCAATTTATTTGCTCACCATGAACATGCATATATTTCAGAAGTTAAGACCCCAAGGTATTGTATATGGGGTGTTTTGATGCCTTTGATGCAACTGTTTAGCCAAAAAATATTGGAGAAAGTGTGTGGTGGTATTTTTGGCTGTGATTTTGGAGAGCCTGTTGTAAGTTATTGCAAGAAAACACTCCAGGTTGTTTTCTGCAAGACCTCCTGAGTACACCTATGCCCCCCATGCATAGGTTTGCCAGGATTTTGGGAAGGTTCTGTTACATCTTTATGACTTGTAATTTTAGTTAAAAGTGAGAGTATTTCTTCTAATAGGCCTATCTTTAGTTTGCGGCTTATCACATACCCCAGTTCTATTTATTGGCATGAAAGTGTATATATTTGAAATGTTGATACCCCAAGGTATTGTATATGGAGTGCTTTGATGCCTTTGATGGAACCATTTTAGCCAAAATAATTGGAGACAGTGTATGGTGGTAATTTTTCAATTTTCAGTTTTACACACACACTGCTTTTTTACCATGATTTTGGGGAGCCTGTTGTAAGTTATTGCAAAGAAAAACACTCCAGATTGTTTTCTGTGAGGCTCCCTGAGTACACCCATACCCCCCATGCATAGGTTTAGTAAAAAAAAAAATTTTAGAACTTGCTCATAAAAATGGAGCAGTAAACTGTAAAAGTCTGGAGCAGTAAAAGTTAAAAAAAAAATATGTTGGAACAGTAAATGTAAATTTTTTTAAAATTGCACCAATGTATGGTAGCATTTGAAGCAGTCACCAATGCAGAGTCCAGGTTATACAGGGCAATCAGGACAGTAGAATGTGGTATCCTTTCTCAGCCCTCTTTTATAACAGACTGCATTTTTTTTGTGGTTTCTGATGTGTGGTAGTATGGGGAATTTTAAAAATAAAGTGGGTAGCCCCAACTCTGCTTTTCCCCATCACCGCCCGGGGAGCAGGTGCATCTTGGTACAAAATCCCCAAAATGACCTGGAGCTGGAACTGCAAAAAAGTGAGTTTCATTTCTGGGTTTGCTTTTTTATTCAGCAAGAAAGCGTTGTAGGTTGCAATTTGCATTAGATAAATTGCAACCTTTTTGTACCAGGCCCTTGTCTTCCACATAATTAGGTAGGGCTGTAGCAGCTGATCTGCCAGATCAACCCCACCCATATGCCGGTTATAGGCCTTGATGCACACTGGCTTGCTTGTGACCTCAGCTCTGCCACGTACAGAGACCTCCACAGTCCTTTCAGTGTGGATGGTGCTGATAAGGTATACATCCTTCTTGTCTCTATACTTGACTGCCAAGAGCTCCTCTTGCCACAGAGCTGAGGTCTCCCCCCTTCGTAGCCGGGTGCGTGACAGTTGCTCTGGGAATCCTATGCGGTTCTTATGGATAGTATCGCAAGCTACTGTATCAAAACAATACAGTAGCTTGAACAAAATGACACTTGTATAGAAATTATCAAGATACAAGTGGTACCCTTTGTTCATTAGGGGTTGAATTAGGTCCCAGACAATCTTGCCACTGGTTCCCATATGTTCTGGGCAACCTGGAGGGTCAAGGTGGATATCCTTTCCCTCATATACCCGGAAGGCCTGAGTATACCCAGTCTCGCTCTCACAGAGCTTATACATTTTCACTCCATACCTGGAGCGCTTGGAAGGAATATACTGCTTGAATCCCAGCCTTCCCTTATACTTCATCAGGAATTTATCTATGCAGATATTCTTTCCAGGTGTATAAGCCTCTGCAAACCTGGCAGTGAAGTGGGTAATCAGGGTGCGGATCTTGTACAGCCTGTCAAACTGGGGGTGCTCCCTAGGGGGGCAAAGGCTGTTGTCATTAAAATGCATGAAATTAAGTATCATTTCATACCTTTGCCTAGGCATAGACTGGCTGTAAATGGGGGTACAGCAGATGGGGCTAGTGCTCCAGTAGGAGCGGATGGATAGCTTCTTGATTATGCCCATCAGCATTGTGAGTGCCCAGAATTTTAGAAATTCTGGAACGTCAATGGGGGCCCATTGCTGCTTTGCCCAAAAAGACTGAGGCTTAGCAGCACGGAATTGCTGGGCATATACATTAGTTTGGGAGACAATGTTCCCCAAAACATCATCCCCCAGAAAAAACTGCATAAATTGAAGGGGGGTAAATCCAGAGACATCCAGATTGATGCCAGAATTTTCTGTGAAAGGAGGGATATATGGCCTCTGGAGATTAGGCACTACCCACTCCTCAGCAGCTGGAGCAACACGTCTCCTTCTGGCAGGGGGCTCAGCAGCCACAGATACATCACTAGCGCTAGATACATTTCTAGATACACTTATTTCACTAGATGATGTATCTGAGCACTGACCAGAGTCAAAATCAGAGCCTGCATCAGAGGCAGCTGAAGCCAGGATGGCATAAGCCTCGTCAGCAGTATAAAAACGCTGTGCCATTATAAATATATATATATATATATATCAATGCCTAAAGCAGTGATCTACGCACAGAAGGGGTTAATGGCTTTTACAAACAAATTAAATAGCAGTGATATCAATGCCTAAAGCAGTGATCTGCGGCACAAGAGCGGTTAATGGCTTTTACAAACAAATTAAATAGCAGTGATATCAATGCCTAAAGCAGTGATCTGCGGCACAAAAGCGGTTAATGGCTTTTACAAACAAATTAAATAGCAGTGATATCAATGCCTAAAGCAGTGATCTACGCACAGAAGGGGTTAATGGCTTTTACAAACAAATTAAATAGCAGTGATATCAATGCCTAAAGCAGTGATCTGCGGCACAAAAGCGGTTAATGGCTTTTACAAACAAATTAAATAGCAGTGATATCAATGCCTAAAACAGTGATCTGCGGCACAAAAGGGGTTAATGGCTTTGGGTCTTACAATAAAATTAATCAATGCCTAAAGCAGAGATCTACACACAGAATCTACGTGAATGGCTCTTTAAATTTATACCAATGCCTAAGCAGTGATATTAATGTATAAAGCAGTTTTCTGCAGCACAAAAGGGGTTAATGGCTCTTATAGGAGACTTTGGGTCTTACAATAAATTAAATAAATATTAATCAATGCCTAAAGCAGTGATTTGCGCACAGAAGGGGTTAATGGCTCTTAGAAGAACCTTTATATCAATGCCTAAGCAGTGATAGCAACGCCTAAAAATAATAAATATAAATCAATGCCTAAAGCAGTGATGTACGGCCCATTAAAATTAATTATCAGTTTTTTTTAAATTTACCCAGCAAAAAAAAAAAGTGCTGTTGTGTGCTGTTGTGCAAGATCAATGCTAATGCTTATGCAGGGATCAGTGGAACAGAAGGGGTTAAAAAAAAGTTCAGATGTAAACAAATTGAAATCTCGCGATAGTGAACGTGATCAAGAGATTTCAATGATGGGATCCTGTCAGGGGGCATCCCTATGATGCTAGGTACGCCCTCCAGACCGTGATCCGATCAGGGAAGCCAAGCGTTTAGGACGTTGTATTCTGTCCTTCGGCACTAATGCCCAGCAAAATTTTGACGGAATACAACGCCCTAACGGCGTTAAAAGGTTAAAATAACTGTCCCTTTCTGTCATGAGGAGAGATAACAAAGAAGAAAGCTAAATAATATGTGAAATATATGAGCGTATGTAAGAGACGACAACAACACTGTGTGTGCATTTATATTTTACAATGTGTGTGTTTGTATTTATTTGTATATGACTGTGCATTTATTTATTTGTGATGCAAGTTTCTATGTGTTTATATATATATATATAATCCCCCGAGAAATGGGCCTTGCACCCAGACTTGTCTGGGGTTAACTGCCTGTGACTCTGGAGACAGCACAGCTTCCTGAGAGTGCTATTAGCTCCCAGGGCTCAGCATGTTGCAGGGTCAGGGTGGATGTCTACCCAGTCCAGTCTGAGAGTGCAGTCCCCTTCCGTGTTTTGTATGCATGTATATATACAGTATATGCGCGTGTGTCTCTGTGTTTAGTTATAAATTAGTGTGTGTACAGGTGGCCCTCGTTTTACAACGTTTCAATTTACACCATTTCAGAATAACAACCTTTTTTTCCAGTCATGTGACTGCTATTGAAAAGCATTGAGAAGCAGTGCATTTATTAAAATAGCCAGTAGGTGGAGCTGTCCGCTTGTGTTGCAGCAAAGCCAAGCAAGCTGAAATTAATCAGTTTAACCAGACCTGAGCTATCGAGCAGATTTCAAAGGAACAAGATCTTCCTGTCTTTAAATCAGTCCAGATTGGAATGCATAGAAAGAACTGTTTGCAGAAAAATGCAAGTGAAGTCTGTGTTGTGTGATTATTTTATTAGGTTTATAATGCTGTTTAGCAAATGTTTTTGTGCATTTAACTTAGTTTAATTATATATTCTGTGTTGTGCGATTATTTTATTAGGTTTATAATGCTGTTTAGCATTTAAAGTCTTCATTTCAAAGCTTTAAAAATAATGTATTAGGTGTTACTTATGACAATTTTGAGAGGGGCCTGGAACCTATCTCCTTCACTTCCCACTGACTTACATTATAAACTGGGTTTCAATTTACAACGGTTTCGATTTACAACCATTCCTTCTGGAACCTAACCCCGGCGTAAACTGAGGGCTACCTGTATTACCATGTGGGTAGTTTGCACAGGAGCAGAGTGAGAGAAGTATATAAAGGTAGAGCACCTGGAGATTGTGATATACATGTTTAAAGGGACATAAAACCCCACCAAAAATGTCATGATTTAGGTAGAACATACAATTTTAAACAACTTTCCAATTTACGTCTATTATAAAATGGGCTTCATTCTCTTGATATCATTTGTTGAAGGAGCAGCAATGCACTACTGGTTTCTAACTGAACAGAGGGGTGAGCCAATGACAATCGGTAAATATATGCAGCAACCAATCAGCAGCTAGAACCTAGGTTGTTTGCTGCTCCTAAACTTACCTAGATAAACCTTTCAGCAAAGGGTAACAAGAGAAGCAAGCAAATTAAATAATAGAAGTAAACTGGAAAGTTGTTTAAAATTGTATGCTCTGTCTAAATCATTAAATATTTTTTGGGGTTTCATGTCCCTTTAATTTTACATAATGAAATAACTTTGTAATTTACTTTTATTATTATTTTTTCTTCACATGCAATTTAACCCTTTCGTGACAGGGTTAAAGTGCCTACATCGGAACAACTGTTCCGATGTAGACAAATTGAAACTACGCGATCGTGCATACGATCGCGAGATTTCAATTATTGGATCGCATCTGGGGGGCGTCCCTACAATCCTAGGAACGCCCTCCAGACCGCGATTAAATCCCTGAAGCACAGAAGGCTTCAGGACAGCCGTTAGTTATGACGTTCCATTCCGTCATAACGGCTTTAAAGCCCAGTCTAATTATGACGGAATGGAACGGCATAACGGCTTTAAAAGGTTAAAGTAAACACTAAATACATTTCATGCACCTCCCTCTAATTATGGGTGCTGCCATTTTGGGACAGAGGTTACACTGCAGGTATCTGAGAGTTACTGCACATGTGCAAACCCATCAGCACTGGACTGTAGTGAAAGCTAGATTTCAAAATGGTGGCACTCATGGCTAGAGGAAGGCAGGAATAACCTAAATACTACACTTATACTATCATTTAGTTCACATTTAATGTCCCTTGAAACTCTGAAATGTTGAATCTGGCCTGTTAGGGAAGCCTGAGGACAGTCTAAAAACCAGTGGCTGAGAAGGCATTTGTTACACTGATGGCTGGGCCCTTGTGAGGTGTCCATGAATATGAGAATATGCATGTATGATTATTTTTCTAGAGGACTTACTGTATGGAGTTAAACTCATAGCTTTTGTCTATGTATTTAACTTCATAGAGAAGTTTAAATACGTAGCCCTTAGGGCATTGTTTCTCAAGTGCAGCCCTCAAGTACCCCCAACACCAGGCCAAGTATTCATTATAGCTGAACCAGTGCACAGGTGAAATAATCAGCTGATGGGTGAGAGGTTAGTAACCATGGTTACTAATCAGATGATTACGTCACCTGTGCACTTGAATGAAAACCTGGCCTGTTGGGGGTACTTGAGGACCGCGGTTGAGAAACATTGGCTTAGGGGATATTAATAATAATTTACTGAAATAAAAACATTTAATATCATTCACTATATTAATTAAAAGTACCGCTTTATCTCAGTTGTTAATAAATGTTCTTGTGTAATGAATATAAACAACCAGTGTAACTTCCTCCTAAAAGAGATACCAGGAAGCGCGCACACGATACACCGTATCACCTTGTGATGTCATTTTTCTCTCATTACACAGCGACTAAACAAACAGCAGCTGAGCGTTCCAAGCCTCGCTCCACTCCAGGATCAGACTGTTGACCAATAAGGAGTAAGAGCGGTCTGTAATTCATAACGAGGCTTGATACGCTGCAGCTTTGTTTCCGTGTTGCGTTTGTGAGTGCTGGAGCAGCCGCTAGCTTTGTATGAGAGGGACCGGAGGGGAGTCCATGCCAGCGGGTGAGTGACGGCAACCGGGGCTAAACTAACAGCGAGACTGAGGAAAAAGGACATGTTACATGATAGCACGACTGTTACATGAGAAACTGTCACACGCAGCACGGGCTGGTACACAAGACTGATACACACAGCTGGTACCTGAGAGACTGTCACTGACACACACACACACACAGTCTGGTACATGAGAGACTGACACACACACACACACACACACACACACAGACTGGTACATGAGAGACTGTCACACACACACACACACACAGACTGGTACATGAGAGACTGTCACACACACACACACACACAGACTGGTACATGAGAGACTGTCACACACACACACACACACACACACACACAGACTGGTACATGAGAGACTGTCACACACACACACACACACACACACACACACACACACACACACACACACACACACACAGACTGGTACATGAGAGACTGTCACTGACACACAGACTGGTACATGAGAGACTGTCACACACACACACACAGACTGGTACATGAGACTGTCACACACACACACACACAGACTGGTACATGAGAGACTGTCACACACACACACACACAGACTGGTACATGAGAGACTGTCACACACACACACACAGACTGGTACATGAGACTGTCACACACACACACACAGACTGGTACATGAGAGACTGTCACTGACACACACACACACACACACACACACACACACACAGACTGGTACATGAGAGACTGTCACTGACACACAGACTGGTACATGAGAGACTGTCACTGACACACAGACTGGTACATGAGAGACTGTCACTGACACACACAGACTGGTACATGACTGTCACTGACACACACACACACACACAGACTGGTACATGAGAGACTGTCACTGACACACACACAGACTGGTACATGAGAGACTGTCACTGACACACACACAGACTGGTACATGACTGTCACTGACACACACACAGACTGGTACATGAGAGACTGTCACTGACACACACACACACACACACACACACAGACTGGTACATGAGAGACTGTCACTGACACACACACACAGACTGGTACATGACTCTCTGACACACACACACACACACACAGGCTGGTACCTGAGAGACTGTCACTGACACACACAGCACGGGCTGGTACCTGAGAGACTGTCACTGACACACACAGCACGGGCTGGTACCTGAGAGACTGTCACTGACACACACAGCACGGGCTGGTACCTGAGAGACTGTCACTGACACACACTGCACGGGCTGGTACCTGAGAGACTGTCACTGACACACACTGCACGGGCTGGTACCTGAGAGACTGTCACTGACACACACAGCACGGGCTGGTACCTGAGAGACTGTCACTGACACACACAGCACGGGCTGGTACCTGAGAGACTGTCACTGACACACACAGCACGGGCTGGTACCTGAGAGACTGTCACTGACACACACAGCACGGGCTGGTACCTGAGAGCCCGTCACTGACACACACAGCACGGGCTGGTACCTGAGAGCCCGTCACTGACACACACAGCACGGGCTGGTACCTGAGAGCCCGTCACTGACACACACAGCACGGGCTGGTACCTGAGAGCCCGTCACTGACACACACAGCACGGGCTGGTACCTGAGAGCCCGTCACTGACACACACTGCACGGGCTGGTACCTGAGAGCCCGTCACTGACACACACTGCACGGGCTGGTACCTGAGAGCCCGTCACTGACACACACTGCACGGGCTGGTACCTGAGAGCCCGTCACTGACACACACTGCACGGGCTGGTACCTGAGAGCCCGTCACTGACACACACTGCACGGGCTGGTACCTGAGAGCCCGTCACTGACACACACTGCACGGGCTGGTACCTGAGAGCCCGTCACTGACACACACAGCACGGGCTGGTACCTGAGAGCCCGTCACTGACACACACTGCACGGGCTGGTACCTGAGAGCCCGTCACTGACACACACTGCACGGGCTGGTACCTGAGAGCCCGTCACTGACACACACTGCACGGGCTGGTACCTGAGAGCCCGTCACTGACACACACAGCACGGGCTGGTACCTGAGAGCCCGTCACTGACACACACAGCACGGGCTGGTACCTGAGAGCCCGTCACTGACACACACAGCACGGGCTGGTACCTGAGAGCCCGTCACTGACACACACAGCACGGGCTGGTACCTGAGAGCCCGTCACTGACACACACAGCACGGGCTGGTACCTGAGAGCCCGTCACTGACACACACAGCACGGGCTGGTACCTGAGAGCCCGTCACTGACACACACAGCACGGGCTGGTACCTGAGAGCCCGTCACTGACACACACAGCACGGGCTGGTACCTGAGAGCCCGTCACTGACACACACAGCACGGGCTGGTACCTGAGAGCCCGTCACTGACACACACAGCACGGGCTGGTACCTGAGAGCCCGTCACTGACACACACAGCACGGGCTGGTACCTGAGAGCCCGTCACTGACACACACAGCACGGGCTGGTACCTGAGAGCCCGTCACTGACACACACAGCACGGGCTGGTACCTGAGAGCCCGTCACTGACACACACAGCACGGGCTGGTACCTGAGAGCCCGTCACTGACACACACAGCACGGGCTGGTACCTGAGAGCCCGTCACTGACACACACAGCACGGGCTGGTACCTGAGAGCCCGTCACTGACACACACAGCACGGGCTGGTACCTGAGAGCCCGTCACTGACACACACAGCACGGGCTGGTACCTGAGAGCCCGTCACTGACACACACAGCACGGGCTGGTACCTGAGAGCCCGTCACTGACACACACAGCACGGGCTGGTACCTGAGAGCCCGTCACTGACACACACAGCACGGGCTGGTACCTGAGAGCCCGTCACTGACACACACAGCACGGGCTGGTACCTGAGAGCCCGTCACTGACACACACAGCACGGGCTGGTACCTGAGAGCCCGTCACTGACACACACAGCACGGGCTGGTACCTGAGAGCCCGTCACTGACACACACAGCACGGGCTGGTACCTGAGAGCCCGTCACTGACACACACAGCACGGGCTGGTACCTGAGAGCCCGTCACTGACACACACAGCACGGGCTGGTACCTGAGAGCCCGTCACTGACACACACAGCACGGGCTGGTACCTGAGAGCCCGTCACTGACACACACAGCACGGGCTGGTACCTGAGAGCCCGTCACTGACACACACAGCACGGGCTGGTACCTGAGAGCCCGTCACTGACACACACAGCACGGGCTGGTACCTGAGAGCCCGTCACTGACACACACAGCACGGGCTGGTACCTGAGAGCCCGTCACTGACACACACAGCACGGGCTGGTACCTGAGAGCCCGTCACTGACACACACAGCACGGGCTGGTACCTGAGAGCCCGTCACTGACACACACAGCACGGGCTGGTACCTGAGAGCCCGTCACTGACACACACAGCACGGGCTGGTACCTGAGAGCCCGTCACTGACACACACAGCACGGGCTGGTACCTGAGAGCCCGTCACTGACACACACAGCACGGGCTGGTACCTGAGAGCCCGTCACTGACACACACAGCACGGGCTGGTACCTGAGAGCCCGTCACTGACACACACAGCACGGGCTGGTACCTGAGAGCCCGTCACTGACACACACAGCACGGGCTGGTACCTGAGAGCCCGTCACTGACACACACAGCACGGGCTGGTACCTGAGAGCCCGTCACTGACACACACAGCACGGGCTGGTACCTGAGAGCCCGTCACTGACACACACAGCACGGGCTGGTACCTGAGAGCCCGTCACTGACACACACAGCACGGGCTGGTACCTGAGAGCCCGTCACTGACACACACAGCACGGGCTGGTACCTGAGAGCCCGTCACTGACACACACAGCACGGGCTGGTACCTGAGAGCCCGTCACTGACACACACAGCACGGGCTGGTACCTGAGAGCCCGTCACTGACACACACAGCACGGGCTGGTACCTGAGAGCCCGTCACTGACACACACAGCACGGGCTGGTACCTGAGAGCCCGTCACTGACACACACAGCACGGGCTGGTACCTGAGAGCCCGTCACTGACACACACAGCACGGGCTGGTACCTGAGAGCCCGTCACTGACACACACAGCACGGGCTGGTACCTGAGAGCCCGTCACTGACACACACAGCACGGGCTGGTACCTGAGAGCCCGTCACTGACACACACAGCACGGGCTGGTACCTGAGAGCCCGTCACTGACACACACAGCACGGGCTGGTACCTGAGAGCCCGTCACTGACACACACAGCACGGGCTGGTACCTGAGAGCCCGTCACTGACACACACAGCACGGGCTGGTACCTGAGAGCCCGTCACTGACACACACAGCACGGGCTGGTACCTGAGAGCCCGTCACTGACACACACAGCACGGGCTGGTACCTGAGAGCCCGTCACTGACACACACAGCACGGGCTGGTACCTGAGAGCCCGTCACTGACACACACAGCACGGGCTGGTACCTGAGAGCCCGTCACTGACACACACAGCACGGGCTGGTACCTGAGAGCCCGTCACTGACACACACAGCACGGGCTGGTACCTGAGAGCCCGTCACTGACACACACAGCACGGGCTGGTACCTGAGAGCCCGTCACTGACACACACAGCACGGGCTGGTACCTGAGAGCCCGTCACTGACACACACAGCACGGGCTGGTACCTGAGAGCCCGTCACTGACACACACAGCACGGGCTGGTACCTGAGAGCCCGTCACTGACACACACAGCACGGGCTGGTACCTGAGAGCCCGTCACTGACACACACAGCACGGGCTGGTACCTGAGAGCCCGTCACTGACACACACAGCACGGGCTGGTACCTGAGAGCCCGTCACTGACACACACAGCACGGGCTGGTACCTGAGAGCCCGTCACTGACACACACAGCACGGGCTGGTACCTGAGAGCCCGTCACTGACACACACAGCACGGGCTGGTACCTGAGAGCCCGTCACTGACACACACAGCACGGGCTGGTACCTGAGAGCCCGTCACTGACACACACAGCACGGGCTGGTACCTGAGAGCCCGTCACTGACACACACAGCACGGGCTGGTACCTGAGAGCCCGTCACTGACACACACAGCACGGGCTGGTACCTGAGAGCCCGTCACTGACACACACAGCACGGGCTGGTACCTGAGAGCCCGTCACTGACACACACAGCACGGGCTGGTACCTGAGAGCCCGTCACTGACACACACAGCACGGGCTGGTACCTGAGAGCCCGTCACTGACACACACAGCACGGGCTGGTACCTGAGAGCCCGTCACTGACACACACAGCACGGGCTGGTACCTGAGAGCCCGTCACTGACACACACAGCACGGGCTGGTACCTGAGAGCCCGTCACTGACACACACAGCACGGGCTGGTACCTGAGAGCCCGTCACTGACACACACAGCACGGGCTGGTACCTGAGAGCCCGTCACTGACACACACAGCACGGGCTGGTACCTGAGAGCCCGTCACTGACACACACAGCACGGGCTGGTACCTGAGAGCCCGTCACTGACACACACAGCACGGGCTGGTACCTGAGAGCCCGTCACTGACACACACAGCACGGGCTGGTACCTGAGAGCCCGTCACTGACACACACAGCACGGGCTGGTACCTGAGAGCCCGTCACTGACACACACAGCACGGGCTGGTACCTGAGAGCCCGTCACTGACACACACAGCACGGGCTGGTACCTGAGAGCCCGTCACTGACACACACAGCACGGGCTGGTACCTGAGAGCCCGTCACTGACACACACAGCACGGGCTGGTACCTGAGAGCCCGTCACTGACACACACAGCACGGGCTGGTACCTGAGAGCCCGTCACTGACACACACAGCACGGGCTGGTACCTGAGAGCCCGTCACTGACACACACAGCACGGGCTGGTACCTGAGAGCCCGTCACTGACACACACAGCACGGGCTGGTACCTGAGAGCCCGTCACTGACACACACAGCACGGGCTGGTACCTGAGAGCCCGTCACTGACACACACAGCACGGGCTGGTACCTGAGAGCCCGTCACTGACACACACAGCACGGGCTGGTACCTGAGAGCCCGTCACTGACACACACAGCACGGGCTGGTACCTGAGAGCCCGTCACTGACACACACAGCACGGGCTGGTACCTGAGAGCCCGTCACTGACACACACAGCACGGGCTGGTACCTGAGAGCCCGTCACTGACACACACAGCACGGGCTGGTACCTGAGAGCCCGTCACTGACACACACAGCACGGGCTGGTACCTGAGAGCCCGTCACTGACACACACAGCACGGGCTGGTACCTGAGAGCCCGTCACTGACACACACAGCACGGGCTGGTACCTGAGAGCCCGTCACTGACACACACAGCACGGGCTGGTACCTGAGAGCCCGTCACTGACACACACAGCACGGGCTGGTACCTGAGAGCCCGTCACTGACACACACAGCACGGGCTGGTACCTGAGAGCCCGTCACTGACACACACAGCACGGGCTGGTACCTGAGAGCCCGTCACTGACACACACAGCACGGGCTGGTACCTGAGAGCCCGTCACTGACACACACAGCACGGGCTGGTACCTGAGAGCCCGTCACTGACACACACAGCACGGGCTGGTACCTGAGAGCCCGTCACTGACACACACAGCACGGGCTGGTACCTGAGAGCCCGTCACTGACACACACAGCACGGGCTGGTACCTGAGAGCCCGTCACTGACACACACAGCACGGGCTGGTACCTGAGAGCCCGTCACTGACACACACAGCACGGGCTGGTACCTGAGAGCCCGTCACTGACACACACAGCACGGGCTGGTACCTGAGAGCCCGTCACTGACACACACAGCACGGGCTGGTACCTGAGAGCCCGTCACTGACACACACAGCACGGGCTGGTACCTGAGAGCCCGTCACTGACACACACAGCACGGGCTGGTACCTGAGAGCCCGTCACTGACACACACAGCACGGGCTGGTACCTGAGAGCCCGTCACTGACACACACTGCACGGGCTGGTACCTGAGAGCCCGTCACTGACACACACAGCACGGGCTGGTACCTGAGAGCCCGTCACTGACACACACAGCACGGGCTGGTACCTGAGAGCCCGTCACTGACACACACAGCACGGGCTGGTACCTGAGAGCCCGTCACTGACACACACAGCACGGGCTGGTACCTGAGAGCCCGTCACTGACACACACAGCACGGGCTGGTACCTGAGAGCCCGTCACTGACACACACAGCACGGGCTGGTACCTGAGAGCCCGTCACTGACACACACAGCACGGGCTGGTACCTGAGAGCCCGTCACTGACACACACAGCACGGGCTGGTACCTGAGAGCCCGTCACTGACACACACAGCACGGGCTGGTACCTGAGAGCCCGTCACTGACACACACAGCACGGGCTGGTACCTGAGAGCCCGTCACTGACACACACAGCACGGGCTGGTACCTGAGAGCCCGTCACTGACACACACAGCACGGGCTGGTACCTGAGAGCCCGTCACTGACACACACAGCACGGGCTGGTACCTGAGAGCCCGTCACTGACACACACAGCACGGGCTGGTACCTGAGAGCCCGTCACTGACACACACAGCACGGGCTGGTACCTGAGAGCCCGTCACTGACACACACAGCACGGGCTGGTACCTGAGAGCCCGTCACTGACACACACAGCACGGGCTGGTACCTGAGAGCCCGTCACTGACACACACAGCACGGGCTGGTACCTGAGAGCCCGTCACTGACACACACAGCACGGGCTGGTACCTGAGAGCCCGTCACTGACACACACAGCACGGGCTGGTACCTGAGAGCCCGTCACTGACACACACAGCACGGGCTGGTACCTGAGAGCCCGTCACTGACACACACAGCACGGGCTGGTACCTGAGAGCCCGTCACTGACACACACAGCACGGGCTGGTACCTGAGAGCCCGTCACTGACACACACAGCACGGGCTGGTACCTGAGAGCCCGTCACTGACACACACAGCACGGGCTGGTACCTGAGAGCCCGTCACTGACACACACAGCACGGGCTGGTACCTGAGAGCCCGTCACTGACACACACAGCACGGGCTGGTACCTGAGAGCCCGTCACTGACACACACAGCACGGGCTGGTACCTGAGAGCCCGTCACTGACACACACAGCACGGGCTGGTACCTGAGAGCCCGTCACTGACACACACAGCACGGGCTGGTACCTGAGAGCCCGTCACTGACACACACCGCCCGCGCTGGTACCTGAGAGCCCGTCACTGACACACACAGCACGGGCTGGTACCTGAGAGCCCGTCACTGACACACACAGCACGGGCTGGTACCTGAGAGCCCGTCACTGACACACACAGCACGGGCTGGTACCCGAGAGCCCGTCACTGACACACACAGCACGGGCTGGTACCCGAGAGCCCGTCACTGACACACACAGCACGGGCTGGTACCCGAGAGCCCGTCACTGACACACACAGCACGGGCTGGTACCCGAGAGCCCGTCACTGACACACACAGCACGGGCTGGTACCCGAGAGCCCGTCACTGACACACACAGCACGGGCTGGTACCCGAGAGCCCGTCACTGACACACACAGCACGGGCTGGTACCCGAGAGCCCGTCACTGACACACACACACTGACACACACAGCACGGGCTGGTACCCGAGAGACTGTCACTGACACACACACACTGACACACACAGCACGGGCTGGTACCTGAGAGACTGTCACTGACACACACACACTGACACACACAGCACGGCTGGTACCTCAGAGACTGTCACTGACACACACACGGCTGGTACCTCAGAGACTGTCACTGACACACACACGCAGCGTGCACGCCCCTGGTACCTCAGAGGCTGTCACTGACACACACACGCAGCGCGCCCCTGGTACCTCAGAGGCTGTCACTGACACACACGCAGCGCGCCCCTGGTACCTCAGAGGCTGTCACTGACACACGCACGCAGCGCGCGCCTGGTACCTCAGAGGCTGTCACTGACACACGCACGCAGCGCGCGCCTGGTACCTCAGAGGCTGTCACTGACACACGCACGCAGCGCGCGCCTGGTACCTCAGAGGCTGTCACTGACACACACGCAGCGCGCGCCTGGTACCTCAGAGGCTGTCACTGACACACACAGCGTGCGCCTGGTACCTGAGTGTCACTGGTAAGAAATGTTTAAATGACCATTATATTTAAAAAATGACATGCTCTAATCTGTTACATGTCATTTTACAACTAGTTACTCTTTTATACTATTTGTTTAACTCCAGTGAAGCAGTTAAGCAATTTGTAGAAATACCACTTGGGACCTACAGAGCACTGCTGGTCCCGAGTTGAAACTGATACAGATCTAATATTAACATTTTTCAATGTTTACTGCACAAATTTCACTAAATAAATGTACATTCAATTATATTATTATTTTGTGTTTTGGATTGCATAAAATGTTATAATATTAGAAATGGTTACACTGCCCCCTCCCAGCTATTTTATAATGCCACTCGGAAAAATAGTTTGTGGCGAACACAAAAAAAACATACCTTGGTAGGCTCAAAGCAGTAATGCGCTACAGGGAGCTAGCTGTTGCCTCTTGTTATTGGTTCACCTGATGTGTTCACCTCCCAGTAGTGCATTACTACTCCTTCAGATCGAAGCATATTTTGATAATAGAAGTAAATTGGAAAGTTGTTAAACAGTGTATTTTCTGAATTACAGAAGTTTTGGGTTTCATGTCCTTTTAATAAATAATTTATGCTTGGCACAGTCAGTAAATAACTGACTTACAGAGAGGTCCCATAAAACAGTGGGAAAGCTGTGGCAGCACTATGTATAGTCAGTATTGGGTAGTATCACTGATGTGTGGGATGGGTTTGTGTTGTGCTGGACACGATCTGTGTGTTTGAGCGTGAACAGAGCATTTTTGGGCAGGATTTATGGTTTACCTGGAAGCTGTTTTGGTTAAATCATTTTGCAGCATTAGTTGGGTTTGTAGCAGATTTGTTCAGGGTAACGCTTGTGTAGTGTGCTTTAGGGAAAGCTGGTGTTTACTACAGTTTTTTTTTGTTTGACGATGAAATATATTACCAATGTGTTCCCAGAAATCCATTTTACCTAATGGATTTTATTAAGTGGTTTACAAATAGCCCGTTTTTGTCATATGAAATGGCTACTTTTGCCTGTTTTAAAGGGAGTGTAAACACCTTGTAATTACAAGACATTCCTGTTGCAGACAACAAGGCTAGCCACTATCATACCGTTATTATAAAGCACTCTGTTTTGCAGCTGTTACCAGTTAAAATCCAAAAATGAAATGTGTAGCAGGTTTAGCCTTGAGAAGTCTACAGGTGTTTTCATGTTCTTAGAAGTAGAAATTGCTAAATTTTCAGAGCTAAATTACATGAAAAGGGGGCAAAATAACGAAAATATATTGCAATTTATTTTTCATTATATGTAACAAAACAATTTATTTACAAATCTCAAGGTGTTTACTGGCACTTCAAGCTACCACCTATACTGAAAATAAGAATACTGTAGTTTTGTATATTGTAAAGCTATGTAAACAAGTGGCAGAAATGTGAGTTTGTTCACAGTGCTTGGTATACAATATAATACCTTATTGCCGGTGTACTTTTTTTCTTTAAAGTGAAAGTAAAGTTGAGTATATCCCTAGATATGCTTATATAAATCTATTAAAAATAACATCACTTTCATTCATAATTTTTTATTAAGTTGTATCTATCATCATTTTTTTACCCTCAAAGCCGCAATACTTGTTAGCCGTTCCTCCGCCTGCATTATAATTTTTTTTTGCCTTCAGTCGTGACAAAACAGCTGTATCAGAATTGTATTGGTCCCCCATGGATGTCTAGCCTGTTCTATTTACGCCCCCCATTTTCAAATGCGCATGTGGCTATCCTTAAAGTTCATCCACGTTCCGATGCGCGTTCACGATAGCCGCATGCGCATTAAGAAATTCAAAGTAAATACCTTAGTGACGTAACTCAACTGAAACAATATACTTTTCTAGAACGTAATAAATTTTGCTTGCTCGTTAGTCATCGGGGAATTCTCTGCTTACAAACAAATTTATACTATCGCCGCACCCATACTAAACAATGAATGCAGTGATTCAATGTTTAGTATCGGAGTGGAGCTCGTATCATTGCGCATGCACAAAATATTGGGCTCACAAGAGCGTGCATGATGTATAGAGCGGGTGTGACCGCTCTTTCCTCTAACACTTGTAAACCCGGAAGCTAGTAAAAGGTACACAATATTAAATATAAATTTCCTATGTATAGGAACTTTTTTTTTTTTTTTTAACATTAAAAAGTTAGCGACTATCCATTATGGGAGATGTATTATCAATAGTGTTGTTGGCGGAACTAAAAATTTACTTTCACTTTAATGTTTTTCCCAATGACCTGTTATAGCAGTCGCATAGTATTAAAAAATGCAACCATAAATTGCACATTTAGGTTTATTTTATACGTTCAGGTAGATGTAGGTAAATGTATGCAAAGAAATATACCTGACGGCGCAGGGACCACAATACAGGACACTAGGCAATACCTTGTAGCTGCGGAGTAGGCTTTGTCACCTTCCACGTCAAAGGGAAACGCCAGATTCAACTATCTTTCGTAGCCGTTGACTTCCACCGGTGAGACAGTCAATAAAGAAAAGAAGTAACTCTGAACAAGGACTAAGGATCATGAAAGTATATAAACCACCAGGAGAAAGCGGCAGTTGCGTGTGAAACGCGTCTGTGTTCTGCTATTTTTAATGCATATACAATAAATATCAAGTTTTACTTAAGGCTGTGCATGGTGGTTCATATGCATTCATGATCCTTGGTTCTTGTTCGGAGTTACTACTTTTCTTTATAGGTAAATGTAGATGGATATAAAGATCTCGCTGTATTCTAATTGGCATATTTTTGAGAACATTGGGCTGATTTTTCAGTAAGTAACAGTTTTTCAAGTACCAAAAAAAATCTAAAGAAGCAATTCCCCTATATTTTATACTCTTGAGCACTATATGGCAGCAGTTTTTCAAGACTGTTATCCATTTGCAATAGCACTAGATGGGAGCACTATTTCCTGCCATGTAGTTCCCCCCCAGATGCCTACCTAGGTTTCTCTTCATAACAGAATATCATGGGAACAAATTTGATTATAGAAGTAAATTGGATTTTATTTTTTTTAAAATAGTATGCTCGGTCTGAACCCCAAAATAAAGCTTTTGGGCTTTATATCCCTTTAAAATTGCATTCCCTATCTGAATCATGAAAGTTTTTAAACAACTTTCCAATTTACTTTTATCATCAAATTTGCTTAGTTTCCTTGGAATTCTTTGTTGAAACATAAACCTAGGTAGGCACATATGCTAATTTCTAAGCCTTTGAAGGCTGTCTTCTATCTCAGTGCATTTTATTAGCTTTTCACAGTTAGTCAGTGGTAGTTCATGTGTACCATATCAATAACATTGTGCACACTCCTGTGGAGTTACTTATGAGAGGGCACTGAGTGGCTAAAATGGAAGTCTGTCAAGAGATAAGGGGCAGTCTGCAGAGGCTTAGATAGATACAAGGTAATCACAGAGGTAAAAAGTATTTTAATATAACTGTGTTGGTTATGCAAAACTGGGAAAAGGGTAATAAAGGGATTATCTATGTTTTTAAACAATAAACCTTTTCAAGTAGACTGTCCCTTTTTAAAGATTCTAAAATATTGATCTGTGGCTGCCGTTTGTTTTATGGTACAGTGAGGGCAACTTCCTATCTGCTCCTTGTCTGATTCTAGTGACTGAATAACTGCTGCTCACCAGAGAGGAAGTTGGAACACTCTTGAGTACTAACTTCCCCATATTTGAGGGTAATAAAAAACCTTCAGAGTTTAGTGGGTGAATAACTGCAACCAACAAGAGTTCAGTAAATAAATAACCAGTCAGTCCAGTGATATAATACCTGTGACGTTCTATCCTGTGTAGTATGTAAGCCCTCACTGGGAGACTGTATATAGGTGGATAGGCGTCTGGAATAGGATTGTACTCCAGCTTATTCCATTTAGTAGCCTTCAGATCGCTGCTCTGGTGTTTTACATGCATACATTCTTTTAAAGTGATACTCTTACACTAAACTACATGGTATAATTCATTAGGGCATATCATTTATGTGTGACAGACTTTAGGTAATTGTGTGTGTGTTAGATAATTTGCTAAGGGGTAAAATACATGGGTAAAGTTATGACCCACAACCATTGCAGCTTCCAAGCTTAAAGGTAATTTTAAACAACTTTGCAATTTACTTTTATCATCAAATGTGCTTTGCTCTTATGGTATTCTTTGTGGAAAGCTAAACCTAGGTAGGCTCATATGCTAATTTCTAAGTCATTGAACTGCCTAATTTCTCAGTGCATTTTGACATTTTTTGAAAGACACTGCTAGTTTGTGTGTCATATAGATAACGTGCTCATTCCCATGGAGTTATTTAAGAGTATGCACTGATTGGCTAAACCTGCATGTCTGTCAAAAGAACTGAGCTAAGGGGTCAATCTGCAGAGGCTTAGAAACAAGGTAATCACAGGTAAAAAGTGTATTAATATAACTGTGATGGTTATGCAAAACTGGGGAATGGGTAATAAAGGGATTATCTATCCTTTTTAAACAATAAAAAATCTAGAGTAGACTGTCCCTTTAACACTACTGGTAATTGGCAGGTCATGTGACTGTTATACCTTAATGGGTCACTTGAAGCTTTCTGCTTGGCATATGGAATGCTTGCTGAAATTCACTTGTATATTTAAAGTGAATGTCAATTTAGATGAATCGGTGCCCAGTTTTTAATAATCCTATTAAAAACAAGGGCACTTTAATTCATCAAAATTTACATTTCACTTGTTCACTCGCCCGTCGCAAGCCCTCTTTGCAGGTCCAAAATGCCGAATCTGCCTTCATCCAATTACGGCGTTGCCTCAGACCATGAATCCCCCCCAGGGGGAAAGCCGTGATTGGAGGAAGCCGGATTCGTCATTTCTGACGTATGAAGAGGCTTCCGACGGCCGGGGCAATCGCTGGAGCGGCTGTGAAGATTAAAAGGTAAGTGTTTGAAGAAAACGAGTGAAATGTAATTTTTGATGAATTAAAGTGCCCTTGTTTTTAATTGGATTATTAAAAACCGGGCACCGATTCATCTGACTTGACATTCAGTTTAAAGGGTTACTAAACTCAAATTTTTTTTTTCTTTAATGATTCAGATAGAGCAGGTATTTTTAAGCAACTTTCTAATTTACTCCTATTATCAATTTTCATTGTTCTCTTGCTATCTTTATTTGAAAAGCAGGAGTGCAAAGCTTAGGAGCCTGCCCATTTTGGTTCAGAACCTGTGTTACACTTGCTTATTGGTTGGCTGAATGTAGCCACCAATAAGCTACCGCTATCCAGGGTGCTGAACCTATAATAGGACGGCTCCTAAGCTTTACATTTCTGCTTTTCAAATATAGATAGCAAGAGAACAACAAAATTGGTAATAGGAGTAAATTAGAAAGTTACTTAAAATGGCTGCTCTATCTGAATCGTGAAAGAAAAGAAAATTGGGTTTAGTGTCCCGTTAAACACGTTGCTAGGATCAGTAATACAAAAATGAAAGCATGTAATTCATGCATTAGAATGTCCTTTTAACTTTTCACAATGGTGTTAATTTGTAGCTTTAGGTTAGTAGTCTAATAAGTAATAAATTCTAAAGGGCGAGTATGCAATAGAAGCAATCATTTTGTATGCGCTGCATCACACACTATAACAGCTTGACTTGCTCTGCTAAATCATGGTCTTGTGACATGCGGACAGCAGGCAGTGCATTTTAATGCATATAAAGAGCTGCATTATATAAGTGCACTCCACAGCTCCAGTATTTCAATTTCTCAACAGATCTGCACACCTATCGCCTCTTTTTAAGGAAATAAATATCAGTGAGCCAGGGATAGCTAGGTAATGATAATAGGAGCTTTCTGTCAGATGTGAGACGGTCTCTCTAATGACAAATCATTTAGCTGGTAGAATAGACTTTGGATGTTTGTGGAGAAAGACTTGGGAGCGCTGTCCCATCATACTGAAGTGACCTTTTATCTCTAGGAGAGATTACAGATGGCTGCAGGTTATATAGCCTATGATAATGATTAAAGAGTTGTTTTACTGACGTTTGGCTTCATTCCAGCTTTTCAGAATCCCTGTGCAAATGTTTTTTTTAGCTTCTTTTTAATGTTGTTCTAATGTATTCATAGATCCCCCATCTTAAAGAGACAGTCTACTCCATAATTTGTATTTCTTAAAAAGATGGATAATCCCTTTTATTACCCATTCCCTAGTTTTGCTTAACCAACGTGGTTTTATTACTATACTTTTTACCTCTGTAATTACCATGTGTATATAACTCTCTGCAGACTGCCCCCTTACTTCAGTTGTTCTGAAAAACTTGCATTTTAGCCAATCAGTGTTGACAAGTTATCTATATGGCCACTATGAACTAAGGGGTTGATTTATCAAAGACTTTCGCCAGCCTTTAAGCCCCTATGGCTGCAGGTTCTCACACGAGAACGTGCACGCCGTATTTAACAAGCAGCGGTCATCAGACCGCTGTTTCCCTAACCTTTCTCCACCTCTTGGTGAAATTCAATCTCCCTGGTCTTTTCCGACCAGGGAGATTGACAGCTCCTGCCTGCGCATGATTGGCTGTGCGCGGGCAGGGTGCGGGTTTGCACGCGAGTGCAAAATAGCGCTCGTGTGCAATGCTGAATTCCTCCAGGAGAATGCGGCAGACAGGGGCACGTATATGTGCCCCTGCCCGCCTCAGCTTGATAAATCGCCCCCTAAGTGTCCAACTGTTAAAAATAAAGTTAAGATGCGGCCTTCAAGAGCTTAGAAATTAGCTTATCAGCCTACCTAGGTTTAGCTTTCATCAAAGAATACAAAGAGAGCAAAGCAAATTTGGGGATAAATGTAAATTGGAAAGCTGTTTAAAATGAATTTTGACTCTCCCTTTAATGATCCCACTCAAACAATATCAAGTCCTAATTAGACGTGAAAAACAAACGAACCGCTATAAAAAATGGACGGTCAAGAGTGTTTTTGTAGAGTTTTAAAGACTTTTTAAAAAATTTTTTTTTTTGTTTAATTGCAAAATGATACAAAGAAAACCTTAAAGGGACACTAAACCCAATTTTTTTCTTTCATGATTCAGATAGAGCATGCAATTTTAAGCAACTTTCTAATTTTACTTCTATCAATTTTTCTTTGTTCTCTTGCTATCTTTAGTTAAAAAGCAGGAATGTGATGCATAGGAGCCGGCCCATTTTTGGTTGAGAACATGGGTTATGCTTGCTTATTGGTGGGTATATGTAAGCCTCCAATAAGCAAGCACTATCCATGGCGTAAATACGTAAATTGCGTATCCTATCTTTTCAATGGGATCTTTCTAACTCCGGTATTTAGAGTCGTTTCTGAAGTGAGCGTTAGACATCTAACGACAAAACTCCAGCCGCTGGAAAAAAGTCAGTAGTTAAGAGCTTTCTGGGCTAACGCTGGTTTATAAAGCTCTTAACTACTGTACTCTAAAGTACACTAACACCCATAAACTACCTATGTACCCCTAAACCGAGGTCCCCCCACATCGCCGACACTCGAATAATTTTTTTTTAACCCCTAATCTGCCGACCGCCACCTACGTTATCCTTATGTACCCCTAATCTGCTGCCCCTAACACCGCCGACCCCTGTATTATATTTATTAACCCCTAACCTGCCCCCCACAACGTCGCCTCCACCTACCTACACTTATTAACCCCTAATCTGCCGACCGCAAAGCGCCGCCACCTACGTTATCCTTATGTACCCCTAATCTGCTGCCCATAACACCGCCGACCCCTATATTATATTTATTAACCCCTAATCTGCCCCCCTCAACGTCGCCTCCACCTGCCTACACTTATTAACCCCTAATCTGCCGAGCGGACCTGAGCGCTACTATAATAAAGTTATTAACCCCTAATCCGCCTCACTAACCCTATAATAAATAGTATTAACCCCTAATCTGCCCTCCCTAACATCGCCGACACCTAACTTCAATTATTAACCCCTAATCTGCCGACCGGAGCTCACCGCTATTCTAATAAATGTATTAACCCCTAAAGCTAAGTCTAACCCTAACACTAACACCCCCCTAAGTTAATTAATTTCGTTAGATTAAAATTATATTTAACTCTTATTAAATAAATTATTCCTATTTAAAGATAAATACTTACCTGTAAAATAAATCCTAATATAGCTACAATATAAATTATAATTATATTATAGCTATTTTAGGATTAATATTTATTTTACAGGTAACTTTGTATTTATTTTAACCAGGTACAATAGCTATTAAATAGTTGAGAACTATTTAATAGCTAAAATAGTTAAAATAATTACAAATTTACCTGTAAAAGAAATCCTAACCTAAGTTACAATTAAACCTAACACTACACTATCAATAAATTAATTAAATACAATTGCTACAAATAAATACAATTAAATAAACTAAAGTACAAAAAATAAAAAAGAACTAAGTTACAAAAAATAAAAAAATATTTACAAACATAAGAAAAACATTACAACAATTTTAAACTAATTACACCTACTCTAAGCCCCCTAATAAAATAACAAAGCCCCCCAAAATAAAAAAATGCCCTACCCTATTCTAAATTACTAAAGTTCACCTTACTAAAGTTTACCTTACCAGCCCTGAACAGGGCCCTTTGCGGGGCATGCCCCAAGAAATACAGCTCTTTTGCCTGTAAAAAAAAAAACATACAATACCCAAGCCCCCCAACATTACAACCCACCACCCACATACCCCTAATCTAACCCAAACCCCCCTTAAATAAACCTAACACTAAGCCCCTGAAGATCATCCTACCTTGTCTTCACCTCACCGATCCGTCCAGAAGAGCTTCTCCGATGTCCTGATCCAAGCCCAAGCGGGGGGCTGAAGAGGTCCATGATCCGGCTGAAGTCCTCTTCTGCCCCCCTTGGATGAAGTCTTCCATCCGATTGAAGTCTTCATCCAAGCGGCCTCCATCCGGAGTGAATCGGCAGCATCCTGAAGACCTCCACCGCGGAACATCCATCCTGGCCGACGACTGAACGACGAATGACGGTTCCTTTAAATGACGTCATCCAAGATGGCGTCCCTCTAATTCCGATTGGCTGATAGGATTCTATCAGCCAATCGGAATTAAGGTAGGAATATTCTGATTGGCTGATGGAATCAGCCAATCAGAATCAAGTTCAATCCGATTGGCTGATCAATCAGCCAATCAGATTGAGCTTGCATTCTATTGGCTGTTCCGATCAGCCAATAGAATGCGAGCTCAATCTGATCAGCCAATCGGATTGAACTTGATTCTGATTGGCTGATTCCATCAGCCAATCAGAATATTCCTACCTTAATTCCGATTGGCTGATAGAATCCTATCAGCCAATCGGAATTCGAGGGACGCCATCTTGGATGACGTCCCTTAAAGGAACCGTCATTCTTCAGTTGGACGTCGCCGGAAGAAGATGGGTCCGCGGTGGAGGTCTTCAGGATGGAGCCGGTCGTCATCGGCTGAAGATAGAAGATGCCGCTTGGATCAAGATGGTTGCCGGTCCGGATCGCCTCTTCTTCCCTGATAGGATGAAGACTTTGGAGCCTCTTCTGGACCTCTTCAGCCACCGGATGATGGATCGCCAACCCCCGCTTGGGTTGGATGAAGATTTTGGAGCCAGGACGGATCGGTGATACCTGGTAAGGTGAAGACAAGGTAGGATGATCTTCAGGGGCTTAGTGTTAGGTTTATTTAAGGGGGGTTTGGGTTAGATTAGGGGTATGTGGGTGGTGGGTTGTAATGTTGGGGGGGCTTGGGTATTGTATGTTTTTTTTTTACAGGCAAAAGAGCTGTATTTCTTGGGGCATGCCCCGCAAAGGGCCCTGTTCAGGGCTGGTAAGGTAAAAGAGCTTTTAACTTGAGTAATTTAGAATAGGGTAGGGCATTTTTTATTTTGGGGGGCTTTGTTGTTTTATTAGGGGGCTTAGAGTAGGTGTATTTAGTTTAAAATTGTTGTAATATTTTTCTTATGTTTGTAAATATTTTTTTATTTTTTGTACTTTAGCTAGTTTATTTAATTGTATTTATTTGTAGGAATTGTATTTAATTAATTTATTGATAGTGTAGTGTTAGGGTAATTGTAGGTAGTGTATTTAATTAATTTATTGATAGTGTAGTGTTAGGTTTAATTGTAACTTAGGTTAGGATTTGTTTTACAGGTAAATTTGTAATTATTTTAACTATTTTAGCTATTAAATAGTTCTTAACTATTTAATAGCTATTGTACCTGGTTAAAATAAATACAAAGTTACCTGTAAAATAAATATAAATCCTAAAATAGCTATAATATAATTATAATTTATATTGTAGCTATATTAGGATTTATTTTACAGGTAAGTATTTATCTTTAAATAGGAATAATTTATTTAATAAGAGTTAATTAATTTCGTTAGATGTAAATTATATTTAACTTAGGGGGGTGTTAGTGTTAGGGTTAGACTTGGCTTTAGGGGTTAATACATTTATTAGAATAGCGGTGAGCTCCGGTCGGCAGATTAGGGGTTAAGTGGAGGCGACGTTGTGGGGGGCAGATTAGGGGTTAATAAATATAATATAGGGGTCGGCGGTGTTAGGGGCAGCAGATTAGGGGTACATAAGGATAACGTAGGTGGCGGCGCTTTGCGGTCGGCAGATTAGGGGTTAATTATTGTAGGTAGCTGGCTGCAACGTTGTGGGGGGCAAATTAGGGGTTAATAAATATAATATAGGGGTCGGCGGTGTTAGGGGCAGCAGATTAGGGGTACATAGGGATAATGTAAGTAGCGGCGGTTTACGGAGCGGCAGATTAGGGGTTAATAATAATATACAGGGGTCAGCGATCGCGGGGGCGGCAGATTAGGGGTTAAGTGTAAGGTTAGGGGTGTTTAGACTCGGGGTACATGTTAGTGTTAGGTGCAGACGTAGGAAGGGTTACCGCATAGCAAACAATGGGGCTGCGTTAGGAGCTGAACGCGGCTTTTTTGCAGGTGTTAGGTTTTTTTTCAGCTCAAACAGCCCCATTGTTTCCTATGGGAGAATCGTGCACGAGCACGTTTTTGAGGCTTGCCGCTTGCGTAAGCAACTCTGGTATCGAGAGTTGAAGCTGCGTTAAAAATGCTCTACGCTCCTTTTTTGGAGCCTAACGCAGCCTTTATGTGGACTCTCGATACCAGAGTTATTTTTATGGTGCGGCCAGAAAAAAGCCGGCGTTAGTTTTTCGGGTCGTTACCGACAAAACTCCAAATCTAGCCGTTAGAATGTTAGAACTAAAGTCCTTTCACTGTTTACTTATTTCTTGTGTGTGTGTAGTGTATTAATCACTTACACTTTTTTTTCTTCTTTTGTTCTGTTTTGGTGTAGAAATGGTTAGCAGTCAGCCTGTCCCGATTGAGGATGGTGGCAAGAGGAAAAAGAAAAAGCGCCGGCCCCGTGCCACTGAGAGCTTCACAGGGACATTTGCAGGTCCTTATTTTTAATTTGTGATATTGACTTAAAGGGACACTGAACCCAAATTTTCTTTCATGATTCAGATAGAACATGCAACTTTCTAATTTACTCCTATTATCAATTTTTCTTTATTCTCTTGCTATCGTCATTAGAAAAGCAAGAATGTAAGTTTAGAAGCCCATTTTTGGTTCACAACCTGGGATGTCCTTGCTGATTGGACAGCACCAATAAACAAGTGCTGTCCAGGGTTCTGAGCTAAAAATTGTCTGGCTCCTTAGCTTAGATGCCTTATTTTGCAAGTAAAGAAAGCAAGAGAACGAAGAAAAATTGACAGTAGGAGTAAATTAGAAAGTTTCTTAAAATTGCATGCTCTATTTGAATCATTAAAGAGAAAATTTGGGTCAAGTTTAAGGGACATTAAACACTAAATACTCTAATGATATTTTCAAAGCGAGTATGATACTGAAAACAAAATTTTCTGATGTATTTTTGTTTTAATTGGTTATTTAAATTACACAAAAATGGGACAAAATAAATGCGGAAAGTATATTGCTAAGTTGCTTTACTACACATAATTAAATATTTGTTATATAAAATCTTATGGTATTTAATGGCACTTTAGTGATATTTCTACATCATGTTATGTCTGACTAGTGTTTTCTGATTTGTCTCAGCTATATTCTTTAAGTAGTGGAAATTGGTAATACCAGTTCTAGGATAATGAAATGCTGAACATATTTCCTCTCTCAAATAATAATTGTACCTTTTTAAAATAAGTTTATAAAGAATAACAAGCAAAAAAGAAGCGCCCGTGTGTATCAGACAACAATGTAGAAATATATCTCCAATCAAGGTACAAGGGTAATCCCATTTAAGAAGGGCACTCTAATGTACTGGTAGGTGCATGCTGATAACTCACAGCTTGCTGGTCACAGGCACACGGGATCCTCGAAAAAAATAAAATAAAAAAATATAAATCTCTATTGGTTATTTGTAGAGCGCCAACAGATTCCGCAGCACTATTAACAAAGGCAGAGTGGAACACATGGGTAGAGGGCCCTGCCAAGAGTTGCACTGTTGTAGTCGGCTCTTAAGAAGGTGATCTACGAACAGCTGGACTCTTAGGCATACATGCTAAAGGGGTTCAGGGGATAGCAATGGAGGAGAGGAACTGGTGTAAAAGGTTTTCTTAGGGAGCGCTTGAAGCTTTCAAAACTAGGGCAGAGTCTTGTGGTGCGAGGCAGAGAGTGCCACAAGATGGGAACCAGTCTGGGGAAGTCCTGTAAACGGGAGTGTGATGAGGTAATGAGGAGGAGTAGGAGGTCATGATCAGAGCGAAGGGGACGGGAGGGAGAGTATCTGTAGACAAGGTCTGAGGTATAGGGGGAGCAATGCAGTTGAGGGCTTTGTATGTCAGATTGAGGATTTTGTGTTGAATCCAAGAGGCAAGAGGAAGCCAGTGAAGGGATTGGCAGAGAGGTGCAGCAGATGAAGAGCGACGTGTAAGGAAGATGAGCCTGGCAGAGGCATTTATTTTGGATTGTAAAGGAGCTAGGTGGCAGGTGGGGAGACAAGAGAGGACAGAGTTGCAGTAATCGAGACGGGAAAGGATTAGAGAGTGAATTAAAATTTTATGTTGTTTCTTCTGTTAAGTGTGATCAGTCCACAGGTCATCATTACTTCTGGGATATTACTCCTCCCCAACAGGAAGTGCAAGAGGATTCACCCAGCAGAGCTGCATATAGCTCCTCCCCTCTACGTCACTCCCAGTCATTCTCTTGCACCCAACGACTAGATAGGATGTGTGAGAGGACTATGGTGATTATACTTAGTTTTATATCTTCAATCAAAAGTTTGTTATTTTAAAATAGCACCGGAGTGTGTTATTACCTCTCTGGCAGAGTTTGAAGAAGAATCTACCAGAGTTTTGCTATGATTTTAGCCGGAGTAGTTAAGATCATATTGCTGTTCTCGGCCATCTGAGGAGTGAGGTAAACTTCAGATCAGGGACAGCGGGCAGATGAATCTGCATAGAGGTATGTAGCAGTTTTTATTTTCTGACAATGGAATTGATGAGAAAATCCTGCCATACCGATATAATGTCATGTATGTATACTTTACACTTCAGTATTCTGGGGAATGGTACTTCACTAGAATTACACTGTAAGAAATACATAAAGCTGTTTAATAACTAGAGATTATGTTTAACGTTTTTGCTGGAATGTAAAATCGTTTTCATTTGCTGAGGTACTGTGTGAATAAATGTTTGGGCACTATTTTTTCCACTTGGCAGTTGCTTAATCTGTTTTTCTGACAGTTTCTGTTCTCCCTCACTGCTGTGTGTGAGGGGGAGGGGCCGTTTTTTGGCGCTTTTACTATGCATCAAATATTTCAGTCAGCAACTCATTGTATTCCCTGCATGATCCGGTTCATCTCTACAGAGCTCAGGGGTCTTCAAAACTTATTTTGAGGGAGGTAATTTCTCTCAGCAGAGCTGTGAGAATTATAGTTTGACTGAGATAAAAAACGTTTATTCTGTAATTTGTTTCCTGCTTTCAGAATTTGTTATCTTTGCTAATGGGATTAAACCTTTGCTAAAGTTGTGTTGTTTACAAGGATTGAGGCTATAACTGTTTCAATTTATTAATTTTCAACTGTCATAGATCTTCTGTGCTTCTTAAAGGCACAGTACGTTTTAATATTATTCTAATTGAATTGTATTTCCAAGTTGCAAGTTTATTTGCTAGTGTGTTAAACATGTCTGATTCAGAGGATGATACCTGTGTCATTTGTTGCAATGCCAAAGTGGAGCCCAATAGAAATTTATGTACTAACTGTATTGATGCTACTTTAAATAAAAGTCAATCTGTACAAATTGAACAAATTTCACCAAACAACGAGGGGAGAGTTATGCCGACTAACTCGCCTCACGTGTCAGTACCTACATCTCCCGCTCAGAGGGAGGTGCGTGATATTGTAGCGCCGAGTACATTTGGGCGGCCATTACAAATCACATTACAGGATATGGCTACTGTTATGACTGAGGTTTTGGCTAAGTTACCAGAACTAAGAGGTAAGCGTGATCACTCTGGGGTGAGAACAGAGTGCGCTGATAATATTAGGGCCATGTCAGACACTGCGTCACAGGTGGCAGAACATGAGGACGGAGAGCTTCATTCTGTGGGTGACGGTTCTGATCCAAACAGACTGGATTCAGATATTTCAAATTTTAAATTTAAACTGGAAAACCTCCGTGTATTACTAGGGGAGGTGTTAGCGGCTCTGAATGATTGTAACACAGTTGCAATACCAGAGAAAATGTGTAGGTTGGATAAATATTTTGCGGTACCGACGAGTACTGAGGTTTTTCCTATACCTAAGAGACTTACTGAAATTGTTACTAAGGAGTGGGATAAACCCGGTGTGCCGTTCTCACCCTCTCCGATATTTAGAAAAATGTTTCCAATAGACGCCACCACAAGGGACTTATGGCAAACGGTCCCTAAGGTGGAGGGAGCAGTTTCTACCTTAGCTAAGCGTACCACTATCCCGGTAGAGGATAGCTGTGCTTTTTCAGATCCAATGGATAAAAAGTTAGAGGGTTACCTTAAGAAAATGTTTGTTCAACAAGGTTTTATATTGCAACCCCTTGCATGCATTGCGCCGATCACGGCTGCAGCGGCATTCTGGATTGAGTCTCTGGAAGAGAACATTGGTTCAGCTACTCTGGACGACTTACGGACAGGCTTAGAGTCCTTAAACTAGCTAATTCATTCATTTCGGAGGCCGTAGTACATCTTACTAAACTTACGGCGAAGAATTCAGGATTCGCCATTCAGGCACGCAGGGCGCTGTGGCTAAAATCCTGGTCAGCTGATGTTACTTCTAAGTCTAAATTGCTTAATATACCTTTCAAAGGGCAGACCTTATTCGGGCCCGGGTTGAAAGAGATTATCGCTGACATTACAGGAGGTAAAGGCCATGCCCTGCCTCAGGACAAAGCCAAAGCCAAGACTAGACAGTCTAATTTTCGTTCCTTTCGTAATTTCAAAGCAGGAACAGCATCAACTTCCTCTGCACCAAAACAGGAAGGAGCTGTTGCTCGCTACAGACAAGGCTGGAAACCTAACCAGTCCTGGAACAAGGGCAAGCAGACTAGGAAACCTGCTGCTGCCCCTAAAACAGCATGAATTGAGGGCCCCCGATCCGGGATCGGATCTAGTGGGGGGCAGACTTTCTCTCTTCGCCCAGGCTTGGGCAAGAGATGTTCAGGATCCCTGGGCGCTAGAGATAATATCTCAGGGATACCTTCTGGACTTCAAATACTCTCCTCCAAGAGAGAGATTTCATCTGTCAAGATTGTCAACAATCCAGACAAAGAAAGAGGCGTTTCTACGCTGCGTACAAGAGCTCTTGTTAATGGGAGTAATCCATCCAGTTCCACGATCGGAACAGGGACAGGGGTTTTACTCAAATCTGTTTGTGGTTCCCAAAAAAGAGGGAACTTTCAGACCAATCCTGGACTTAAAGATCCTAAACAAATTCCTAAGAGTTCCATCGTTCAAGATGGAGACTATTCGGACAATTTTACCTATGATCCAAGAGGGTCAATACATGACCACTGTAGATTTAAAAGATGCTTACCTTCACATACCGATTCACAAAGATCATTATCGGTACCTAAGGTTTGCCTTCCTAGACAGGCATTACCAGTTTGTGGCTCTTCCATTCGGATTGGCTACAGCTCCAAGAATCTTCACAAAGGTTCTGGGTGCTCTTCTGGCGGTACTAAGACCGCGGGGAATCTCGGTAGCTCCATACCTAGACGACATTCTGATACAAGCTTCAAGCTTTCAAACTGCCAAGTCTCATACAGAGTTAGTGCTGGCATTTCTAAGGTCACATGGATGGAAGGTGAACGAAAAGAAAAGTTCACTCGTTCCACTCACGAGAGTTCCCTTCCTGGGGACTCTTATAGATTCTGTAGAAATGAAGATTTACCTGACAGAGGACAGGCTAACAAGACTTCAAAGTACTTGCCGCACCCTTCATTCCATTCAACACCCGTCAGTGGCTCAATGCATGGAGGTAATCGGCTTAATGGTAGCGGCAATGGACATAGTACCCTTTGCACGCTTACACCTCAGACCACTGCAACTGTGCATGCTAAGTCAGTGGAATGGGGATTACTCAGACTTATCCCCTTCTCTGAATCTGGATCAAGAGACCAGAAATTCTCTTCTATGGTGGCTTTCTCGGCCACATCTGTCCAGGGGGATGCCATTCAGCAGACCAGACTGGACAATTGTAACAACAGACGCCAGCCTTCTAGGTTGGGGTGCCGTCTGGAATTCTCTGAAGGCTCAGGGACAATGGAGTCAGGAGGAGAGTCTCCTGCCAATAAACATTCTGGAATTGAGAGCAGTTCTCAATGCCCTCCTGGCTTGGCCCCAGTTGACAACTCGGGGGTTCATCAGGTTTCAGTCGGACAACATCACGACTGTAGCTTACATCAACCATCAGGGAGGGACAAGAAGCTCCCTAGCTATGATGGAAGTATCAAAGATAATTTGCTGGGCAGAGTCTCACTCTTGCCACCTGTCAGCAATCCACATCCCGGGAGTGGAGAACTGGGAGGCGGATTTCTTAAGTCGTCAGACTTTTCATCCGGGGGAGTGGGAACTTCATCCGGAGGTCTTTGCCCAAATACTTCGACGTTGGGGCAAACCAGAGATAGATCTCATGGCGTCTCGACAGAACGCCAAGCTTCCTCGTTACGGGTCCAGATCCAGGGATCCAGGAGCAGTCCTGATAGATGCTCTGACAGCACCTTGGGACTTCAGGATGGCTTACGTGTTTCCACCCTTCCCGTTGCTTCCTCGATTGATTGCCAGAATCAAACAAGAGAGAGCATCAGTGATTCTAATAGCACCTGCGTGGCCACGCAGGACTTGGTATGCAGACCTGGTGGACAGGTCATCCTGTCCACCTTGGTCTCTACCTCTGAAACAGGACCTTCTGATACAGGGTCCCTTCAAACATCAAAATCTAACTTCTCTGAAGCTGACTGCTTGGAAATTGAACGCTTGATTTTATCAAGACGTGGATTTTCTGAGTCAGTTATTGATACCTTAATACAGGCTAGGAAACCTGTTACCAGAAAGATTTACCATAAGATATGGCGTAAATACCTATATTGGTGTGAATCCAAAGGTTACTCTTGGAGTAAGGTTAGGATTCCTAGGATATTGTCTTTTCTACAAGAAGGTTTAGAAAAGGGTTTATCTGCTAGTTCATTAAAGGGACAGATCTCGGCTCTGTCCATTCTGTTACACAAACGTCTGTCAGAAGTTCCTGACGTCCAGGCTTTTTGTCAGGCTTTGGCCAGAATTAAGCCTGTGTTTAAAACTGTTGCTCCACCATGGAGTTTAAACCTTGTTCTTAATGTTTTACAGGGCGTTCCGTTTGAACCCCTTCATTCCATTGATATAAAGTTGTTATCTTGGAAAGTTCTATTTTTAATGGCTATTTCCTCGGCTCGAAGAGTCTCTGAATTATCAGCCTTACATTGTGATTCTCCTTATTTGATTTTTCATTCGGATAAGGTAGTCCTGCGTACTAAACCTGGGTTCTTACCTAAGGTAGTTACTAACAGGAATATCAATCAAGAGATTGTTGTTCCTTCTTTATGCCCAAATCCTTCTTCAAAGAAGGAACGTCTACTGCACAACCTGGATGTAGTCCGTGCTCTAAAATTTTACTTACAGGCAACTAAGGTATTTCGACAAACGTCTTCTCTGTTTGTCATTTACTCTGGGCAGAGGAGAGGTCAAAAAGCTTCCGCTACCTCTCTTTCTTTTTGGCTTTGTAGCATAATTCGTTTAGCTTATGAGACTGCTGGACAGCAGCCTCCTGAAAGAATTACAGCTCATTCTACTAGAGCTGTGGCTTCCACTTGGGCCTTCAAGAATGAGGCCTCTGTTGAACAGATTTGCAAGGCTGCAACTTGGTCTTCGCTTCATACTTTTTCCAAATTTTCCAAATTTGACACTTTTGCTTCATCGGAGGCTATTTTTGGGAGAAAGGTTCTTCAGGCAGTGGTTCCTTCTGTATAAAGAGCCTGCCTATCCCTCCCGTCATCCGTGTACTTTTGCTTTGGTATTGGTATCCCAGAAGTAATGATGACCCGTGGACTGATCACACTTAACAGAAGAAAACATAATTTATGCTTACCTGATAAATTCCTTTCTTCTGTAGTGTGATCAGTCCACGGCCCGCCCTGTTTTTAAGGCAGGTAAATATTTTTTAATTTATACTCCAGTCACCACTTCACCCTTGGCTTTTCCTTTCTCGTTGGTCCTTGGTCGAATGACTGGGAGTGACGTAGAGGGGAGGAGCTATATGCAGCTCTGCTGGGTGAATCCTCTTGCACTTCCTGTTGGGGAGGAGTAATATCCCAGAAGTAATGATGACCCGTGGACTGATCACACTACAGAAGAAAGGAATTTATCAGGTAAGCATAAATTATGTTTTTTTGTGTAAGGAAATGTCTAATTTTAGCGATGGTTTTTAAGGTGGAAACGGCAGGCTTGACTGAATGTGAGGAGTGAAAGAAAGATCTGAGTCAAGTGTCACCCTGAGACATCGGGCATGCGGGGTAGGGGTAATGATGGAGTTGTCGACAGTTATAGAGAGATTGGGGGTGGAGATTTTAGAGGAATGGGGGAAAATAAGGAGCTCAGTTTTAGAGAGATTGAGCTTGAGGTAGTGAGAGGACATCCATTTAGAAATGTGAGAGACAGTTTATGGCACGGGTTAGTAAGGAAGGAGATAGGTCTGGGGCAGATAAGTAGATTTGGTTGTCGTCGGCATACAAATGATATTGGAAACCGTGGGACTTTATTAGGGAACCTAGTGATGACGTGTAGATTGAGAAGAGAAGGGGACTGAGGACAGAGCCTTGCGGTACTCCGACAGAAAGTGGTGACGGGGCAGAGGAAGCCCCAGAGAAGGCTACACTAAAGGTACGGTTTGACAGGTAGGAAAGAGCCACGAGTGGGCTGTGTCAGATATGCCGAAGGATTGGAGGGTTTGGAGCAAAAGAGGGTGGTCAACAGTATCGAAGGCTGTGGACAGATCAAGGAGGATAAGCAGAGAGGAGTGGCCTTTTTTGATTTTGCTGTAAGTAGGTTATTGGTAACCTTAACAATTGCTGTCTCTGTGGAGTGATGGGGACGAAATCCAGATTGCAGTGGGTCAAGGAGGGAGTTTATTGTAAGGAAATGGGATAGGCGTGCATGTACTAGTTTTTCGAGAAGCTTTGAGGCAAGAGGGAGGAGGAAAATAGGGCAGAAGTTGGATGGAGAGGTTTGATCAAGGGAAGGTTTTTTTGAGGATAGGTGTGACCAGTGCATGTTTCAGAAATGAGGGAGAGGTTGAAAATGTGTGAGTATAGAGGTAAAGGTAGAAGAGAGGGGGGGGGGTAGCTGAGAGGGGATAGGGTCAAGGGGACAGGTAGTGGGGTGAGAGCGCAGTATAAGTGCTGAAACTTCTTCCTCCGTAACAGGGCAGAAAGAGCTATGTTTATGGCTATGTGGGTTGTGGTTGTTTGAGGGGGAAAGAGAATGTCATTGTGTTGAGAGCTGATTTGTTTTCTGATGGAGTGGATTTTGTTATTGAAGTGGCTGGCAAAGTCTTGAGCTGACAGAGGTTGTATTAGGAGGTGGGGTGGTTGGAGAAGTGTATTGAAAGGGGAGAACAGACGTTTGGGTTTGAAGAAAGATTAGAGATAAGAGTAGAGAAGTAATATTGCTTATAAAGATTAAGGGTAGAGTATTGGGAGTTCAAGATGAATTTGTAATGAAGAAAGTCAGCTGAACTCTGAGATTTACTCCAGTGCCGCTCAGCAGTACAGGAACATCTGCGTAGTTACCAGGCCTAGGATGAATGTGTGATTTCTGAGCTATGGTAAGAGGGGCCAAATTGTCAAGGATGGATGTAAGGGTGGAATTATAGGGGCAGATAGATTGGGCAGGAAAAGGAGAAGGATAAGAGGAGAGTTTCGAGGGAATTAGCAAGCTTTTTCTGATCTAATGACATAATGCTTCTGTGAAGTTTGGTATGAGGAGTAGGAGGGATAGTTGTAGGGAGGGATGATATGTTGCAAGTGAGGAGATGCTGGTCAGAAAGAGGGAAAAGGGGAGTTTGAGAGAGTGCATCGATAACTAAAGATCAGGTCCAGGGAGTGACCGTCTTTTTGTGAGTGGGAGAATCAGTCCATTGTGTCAAACCGAAAGAGGAAGTGAGTTGCAGAAATTGTTTTGCAGAGGAGGCAGTGGGATTGTCAAGAGGGATGTCACCAAGAATGAGGGAAGGGGTGTCTGAGGAAAGGAAATAAGTTAGCCAGGCAGCCAAGTGATCTAGTAATTGAGTTGAGGAGCCAGGCAGTCGGTATATGACTGCAACACGTATAGAGTGGGGAGAGAATAAGCGACTCGTGGGTTTCGAATAAGAAAAATGTGAGGGAAGAGATGGGTTGTATTTGTTGAAAGGTGCAATGAGAGGAAAGTAAAATACCTACACTACCTCCTTGTATATTACCAGACCTAGGAGTGTGGCTGAAGTGGAGACCCCCATGTGAAAGAGCAGCAGTGGATGCTGTGTCTAGGGAAGAGAGCCAGGTTTCTGTTAGGGCCAGAAGGTTGAGGGAGTGGGAGATAAAGAGGTCATGTATAGAAGTGAGCTTGTTGCAAACAGAGAGAGAGTTTCAGAGTGCACAAGTGAAAGGGGTAGTGGCTTTAGATGCAAGAGGAATGTGAGTAAGGTTGGCAGAGTTTTGTTTTCTGAGTCTGTGGAACGGTACACATGGATGTGCACGGCTAGGCAGTTGTTGGGGACCAGGATTAGGGGAGATGTCACCAGCAGTTAGTAAAAGCAAGAGGGAGAGTGACATGAGATAGGATACCGATTTGCAGTAATGAGATGAGGTGCAGGGGGAGAGAGAGTGTTTAGGAATAGGTAAAGTTCATGAGTTCAAAAGTAAGGTGAGTTTAATAGAGATGAGCTAATGAACAGTGCAGGTGGAGAGGGAGGAGTAATTGAATAATGTAGTTTGTTGTAGAGACGAGGCAACAAAAAGGAATATAAAGATATTGAGCATTTTTACAAAAGTGCGAACCAATTAAACACATTAAGACACAGTATTACAGCAGCAATTGCATAAGGAAACAATTTGATACATAAAACATATTACAAAAGTACTTGCCTTGTGTCTTGCCCCTTGCCCAATCCTTGTTCAATTCTTGTATAATTCTGTTCTTAATGGCTCACTTCTAAAATGTTCACTTTAAAAATGTGAGCTTATGCTGAGAGAGAGATTTTTATACTTTTTTTATATTATTTGCTTATACCTATAGAAGCATTCATCAACCGTGTCTTAGTTCATTTGGCCTGCTAAAACTAAGCATAAGCGTGTGACAATAAAGGCAGTTGTACGTTAGTGTATACATATTCACGTCCATCATTTTCGTCTTCATTTATAGATATGTCTTGTGTTATATGTAAAGGCACCTGGAAGTCAAAACTAAACTTTCACGAGTTAAAATGATTGTAAATCCTAGCATTTGTGAAATGCAAGGATTTACCAGTGGAACAAATTAAGGGGACTTTAAGTTAGGAAGTATCAAATACTTCATGCTGAAAGTTCCTTTATTTGTCTTACTCGTTTGCCGCACTGAGCTCCTCAGGCAGCCCACGGCAGAATGCTCTTTTGCTGTGAGGGTATCTTAGCCACTGGCATGCTAGCTATCCCGCATGGCGCCAGCTAGCCCGCATGGCTATTGCCTAAAAGGTGGAAACGTCACCTCACAGCAAAATAGCGTTCTGCCGTGGGCTGCCTGAGGAGCTCAGTGCGGTGAGCGCTTCAGACAAATAAAGGAACTTTCAGTGGTAAATCCTAATGTTTCACAAAACTAGGATGTTATTGTTATCATTTATTTGTATAGCACCGCCAAATTCCGTAGCGCTGGGTACAATGATAGGGGTATACAATGACAAAGATTTGTGATACAAAACATAACAAGACTAAACAAATCTAGCACAGGAGGAAGAGGGCCCTGCTCCGGAGAGCTCAGTCTATAGGTTTAGGGTGCAGAGACATAAGGTTGGGGTAGCTTGTTACATCGGTTGTATTTGCAGCAGTGAGTCAGGCAGTTCATGTACATGTATTAGCTTGGTTAGGATGCGGGATGGAGGAGAGATGGTAAGCCTCTCTGAATAGGAGGGTTTTCAAGGATTGTCTGAAGCTATACAAGGTTGGAGACAGACTGATGGAGCGGGGTAGAGAGTTCCAGAGGACAGGAGCAGCACGTCGAAGTCTTGGAGGCGGGAGTGGGATGTAGAGATAACAGGAGTGTAGAGACGTAGGTCAGAGGTTGATCGAAGAGGACGGGATGGGGAGTATTTCACGATGAGAGAGGAAATATAGCTGGGAGTTAGACTGTTGAGTGCTTTGTAGGTTAGGGCTAATACTTTAAATTGTATTCTGGAGTGTATGGGGAGCCAGTGTAGAGACTGGCAGAGCGGAGCAGCTGATTTAGATCGTCGACTTAGGTGGATGAGTCTAGCAGAAGCATTCATAATAGATTGGAGGGAGGAGAGGCGGTGTTTTGGAAGGCCAATTAAGAGTAGATTGCAATAATCAATGCGTGACAGGATGAGGGAATGAATAAGTATACCATCCCTTTAAGTTTAACCGTGCACGTCTTGACAACTAAATGTAAAACTGTTGCAGTCACAGTTGCCATATAGCCCTAAAGACACATTCATGCTCCTGAGCCTACTTCAGTATGGTCTCTTGGAAAGTTTCAGAAAGGAGATCAAAAGAGATGTAAATTATAAAGTTGTATTTTTTCTAAAATGCACACTCTTATCTGAATCATGAAAGCTGTATAATTGTCGTCCGTGTTATTCAATTAAATTCCTGTGTTAAAAAATAAACAAACACACTTTTATATTCTATCTGCATCTATGCCATAAACATTTTTATGACATTTTTCCTTTTAGGCTGAAAAATAAAATTGACTTTAAGTCTATCTCTGGAGTGGATGTGCTTAGGTCTCATTTAAAGGGACATTGTACACTAGATTTTTGTTTGCATGCATGTTTTGTACATGATCCATTTATATAGCACATCTGGATGTGTTTTTGTAACGATGTATAGTTTTGCTTATTTTTTTTAAGAACATTGTGCTGATTTTCTGTCTCCTAAACAAGCCCTACAGTGCCAGATGTATACATGCGTTTACAGACTCTTGCTGGCTCCTGCTTGTTATCTGTCTTATCATATGCAGGGGAGGGGGGAGTGTCTGCTCTTATTTCCCCAGCCCCTTTCACTGGGTGTCACAGCCAAACCTCATTAACAGAGCTAAACTGGGAGCTTCTAAGTAAGTTTTTAAAAGGCGCATATATAAGCTGAATGGGAACGTCAGTGCCATTCAATTTTACTCGCTTGATTTCTAAAACAAAGTTCCCATCATGAATAAAAACATAATTTATGTAAGAACTTACCTGATAAATTCATTTCTTTCATGTTAGCAAGAGTCCATGAGCTAGTGACGTATGGGATATACATTCCTACCAGGAGGGGCAAAGTTTCCCAAACCTCAAAATGCCTATAAATACACCCCTCACCACACCCACAAATCAGTTTAACGAATAGCCAAGAAGTGGGGTGATAAGAAAAAAGTGCGAAAGCATAAAAAATAAGGAATTGGAATAATTGTGCTTTATACAAAAAAATCATAACCACCATTAAAAGGGTGGGTCTCATGGACTCTTGCTAATATGAAAGAAATGAATTTATCAGGTAAGTTCTTACATAAATTATGTTTTCTTTCATGTAATTAGCAAGAGTCCATGAGCTAGTGACGTATGGGATAATGAATACCCAAGATGTGGAACTTCCACGCAAGAGTCACTAGAGAGGGAGGGATAAAATAAAGACAGCCAATTCCGCTGAAATATAATCCACAACCCAAAAAAGTGAAACAAATTGAAACTATAAGCAGAAGAATCAAACTGAAACAGCTGCCTGAAGTACTTTTTCTACCAAAAACTGCTTCAGAAGAAGAAAACACATCAAAATGGTAGAATTTAGTAAAACTATGCAAAGAAGACCAAGTAGCTGCTTGGCAAATTTGATCAACTGAAGCTTCATTCCTAAACGCCCAGGAAGTAGAAACTGACCTAGTAGAATGAGCTGTAATTCTTTGAGGCGGAGTTTTACCCGACTCAACATAAGCATGATGAATCAAAGACTTTAACCAAGATGCCAGAGAAACGGCAGAAGCCTTCTGGCCTTTCCTGAAACCGGAAAAGATAACAAATAGACTAGAAGTCTTTCGGAAATCTTTAGTAGCTTCAACATAATATTTCAAAGCTCTAACTACATCCAAAGAATGCAACGATCTTTCCTTAGAATTCTTAGGATTAGGACATAATGAAGGAACCACAATTTCTCTACTAATGTTGTTAGAATTCACAACCTTAGGTAAAAATTTAAATGAAGTTCGCAACACCGCCTTATCCTGATGAAAAATCAGAAAAGGAGACTCACAAGAAAGAGCAGATAATTCAGAAACTCTTCTAGCAGAAGAGATGGCCAAAAGAAACTAAACTTTCCAAGAAAGTAATTTAATATCCAGCGAATGCATAGGTTCAAACGGAGGAGCTTGAAGAGCCCTCAAAACCAAATTCAAACTCCAAGGAGGAGAAATTGACATAACGACAGGTTTTATACGAACCAAAGCCTGTACAAAACAATGAATATCAGGAAGATTAGCAATCTTTCTGTGAAACAGCACAGAGAGAGCAGAAATTTCTCCTTTCAAGGAACTTGCAGACAAGCCTTTATCCAGACCATCCTGGAGAAACTGTAAAATTCTAAAAGAATGCCAAGAAAAATGATGAGAAGAACACCAAGCAATGTAAGTCTTCCAGACTCGATAATATATCTTCCTAGACACAGATTTACGAGCCTGTAACATAGTATTAATTACGGAGTCAGAGAAACCTCTATGACTGAGAATCAAGCGTTCAATCTCCATACCTTCAAATTTAATGATTTGAGATCCTGATGGAAAAAAGGACCTTGCGATAGGTCTGGTCTTAACGGAAGAGTCCAAGGTTGGCAAGTGGCCATCCGAACAAGATCCGCATACCAAAACCTGTGAGGCCATGCTGGAGCCACCAGCAGAACAAACGCTCCTTTAGAATCTTGGAGATCACTCTTGGAAGAAGAACTAGAGGCGGAAAGATATAGGCAGGATGATACTTCCAAGGAAGTGACAATGCATCCACTGCCTCCGCCTGAGGATCCCTGGATCTGGACAGATACCTGGGAAGCTTCTTGTTTAGATGAGAAGCCATCAGATCTATTTCTGGAAGTCCCCAGATTTGAACAATCTGAAGAAAAACTTCTGGGTGAAGAGACCATTCGCCCGGATATAACGTCTGGCGGCTGAGATAATTCGCTTCCCAATTGTCTATACCTGGGATGTGAACCGCAGAAATTAGACGGGAGCTGGATTCAGCCCATACAAGTATTTGAGATACTTCTTTCATGGCCAGAGGACTGTGAGTCCCTCCTTGATGATTGACATATGCCACGGTTGTGACATTGTCTGTCTGAAAACAAATGAACGATTCTCTCTTCAGAAGAGGCCACGACTGAAGAGCTCTGAAAATCGCACAGAGTTCCAAAATGTTGATTGGTAATCTCGCCTCCTGAGATTTCCAAACCCCCTGCGCTGTCAGAGACCCCCATACAGCTCCCCAACCTGTCACACTTGCATCTGTTGAGATCACAGTCCAGGATGGAAGAACAAAAGAAGCCCCCTGAACTAGACGATGGTTGTCTGTCCACCACGTCAGTGTCGAACAATTGGATTTAGAGATATTGACTGTGATATCTTTGTATAATCCCTGCACCACTGGTTCAGCATACAGAGCTGAAGAGATCGCATGTGAAAACGAGCAAAGGGGATCGCGTCCGATGCAGCAGTCATAAGACCTAGAATTTCCATGCATAAGGCTACCGAAGGGAATGATTGAGACTGAAGGTTTCGACAGGCTGAAACCAACTTCAGACGTCTTTTGTCCGTTAGATTCAGTGTCCATGACTCTGTCTCTATCTGGAAACCTAAAAAGGTTACCCTTGTCTGAGGAATCAATTAACTTTTTGGTAAATTGATCCTCCAACCATGTTCTTGAAGAAACGATACAAGTCGATTCGTATGAGATTCTGCTAAATGTGAAGACTGAGCAAGTACCAAGATATCGTCCAAATAAGGAAATACCACAATACCCTGTTCTCTGATTACAGATAGCAGGGCACCGAGAACCTTTGTAAAAATCCTTGGAGCTGTTGCTAGGCCGAATGGCAGAGCCACAAATTGGTAATGCTTGTCTAGAAAAGAGAATCTCAGAAACTGATAGTGATCTGGATGAATCGGAATATGCAGATATGCATCCTGCAAATCGATTGTGGACATATGCCCTTTCTGAACAAAAGGTAGAATAGTCCTTATAGTTACCATTTTGAATGTTGGTATCCTTACATAACGATTCAATATTTTAAAATCCAGAACTGGTCTGAAGGAATTCTCCTTCTTTGGCACGATAAATAGATTTGAGTAAAAACCCAGCCCCTGTTCCAGAACTGGAACTGGCACAATTACTCCAGCCAACTCTAGATCTGAAACATTTCAGAAACGCTTGAGCTTTCACTGGATGTATTGGAACGCGAGAAAGAAAAAATCTTCTTGCAGGAGGCCTTATCTTGAAACCTATTCTGTACCCTTGTGAGACAATGTTCTGAATCCAAAGACTGTGAATCGAATTGATCCAAATTTCTTTGAAAAATCGTAATCTGCCCCCTACCAGCTGGGCTGGAATGAGGGCCGCACCTTCATGTTGGCTTGGGAGCTTGTTTTGGCTTTCTAAAAGGTTTGGATTTATTCCAGACCGGAGATGGTTTCCAAACAGAAACTGTTCCTGTAGCGGAAGGATCGGGCTTTTGCTCCTTATTCTGACGAAAGGAACGAAAACGATTAGCAGCCCTATATTTACCTTTTAGATTTTTTATCCTGCGGTAAAAAAGTTCCTTTCCCCCCCAGTAACAGTTGAAATAATAGAATCCAACTGTGAACCAAAAATGTATTACGTTGGAAAGAGAGGGAAAGCAAAGTTGACTTAGAAGACATATCAGCATTCCAAGTTTTAAGACACAAAGCTCTTCTAGCTAAAATAGCTAAAGACATATACCTGATATCAACTCTAATGATATCAAAGATGGCATCACAAATAAAGTTATTAGCATGTTGAAGAAGATTAACAATGCTCTGAGAATTATGATCTGTTACTTGTTGTTCTAAAGCCTCTAACCAGAAAGTTGAAGCTGCAGCAACATCTGCCAAAGATATAGCAGGTCTAAGAAGATTACCTGAACATAAATAGGCTTTTCTTAGAAAGGATTCAATCTTCCTATCTAATGCATCCTTAAAGGAAGTACTATCTGCCGTAGGAATAGTAGTACATTTAGCAAGAGTACAGAGAGCCCCATCAATTTTAGGGATTTTGTCCCAAAACTCTAATCTGTCAGATGGCACAGGATACAATTTCTTACTCCTTTTAGAAGGAGTAAAAGAATTACCCAGATTATTCCATTCCCTGGAAATTACTTCAGAAATAGCATCAGGGACAGGAAAAACCTCCGGAATAACCACAGGAGGTTTAAAAACCGTATTTAAACGTTTAGATTTAGTATCAAGAGGACCAGATTCCTCTATTTCTAATGCAATTAAGACTTCTTTAAGTAAAGAACGAATAAATTCCATTTTAAATAAATATGAAGATTTATCAGTATCAATCTCTGAAACAGACTCCTCTGAACCAGAGAAATTATCATCAGAAACAGAATCAGAATGGTGATGTTCATTTAAAAATTCATCTGAAAAATGAGAAGTTTTAAAAGACCCTTTTATGTTTACTGGAAGGAGGAATAACAGACATGCCTTCTTAATAGATTTAGAAACAAAATCTCTTATGTTAACAGGAACACCCTGAGCATTAGATGTTGAAGGAACAGCAACAGGTACTGGAACATTACTAAAGGAAATATTCTCTGCATTAGCAAGTTTATCATGACATTTATCACAAACAGCTGGAGGGACAGTTACCACAAGTTTACAACAAATACACTTAACTTTGGTAGATCCAGCATCAGGCAGCGAATTTCCAGAAGTAGCTTCTGATTCAGGGTCAACCTGAGACATCTTGCAATATGTAATAGAAAAAACATATAAAGCAAAATTTATCAAATTCCTTAAATGACAGTTTCAGGAATGGGAAAGAATGCCAATGAACAAGCTTCTAGCAACCAGAAGCAAATAAACAATGAGACTTAAATAATGTGGAGACAAAAAAGACGCCCACATTATTTGGCGCCTAAATGCTTTGGCGCCAAAAATGCCACATCCGGCGACGCCGACATCTTTGGTGCGAAAAACGTCAAAAAAATACAAAACAACTTCCGGTGACACGTATGATGCCGGAAATGACGAGGAAAAATTTTTTTTGCGCCAAAAAAGTCTGTGCCAAGAATGACGCAATAAAATGAAGCATTTTCAGCCCCCGCGAGCCTAACAGCCCACAGGAAAAAAGTCAAATTTTTTAAGGTAAGAAAAATTTAATATTCAAATGCATTATCCCAAATAATGAAACTGACTGTCTGAAATAAGGAATATTGAACATCCTGAATCAAGGCAAATAAATGTTTGAATACATATATTTAGAACTTTATATAAAAGTGCCCAACCATAGCTTAGAGTGTCACAGAAAATAAGACTTACTTACCCCAGGACACTCCTCTACATGTAGTAGATAGCCAAACCAGTACTGAAACGAGAATCAGTAGAGGTAATGGTATATAAGAGTATATCGTCGATCTGAAAAGGGAGGTAAGAGATGAATCTCTACAACCGATAACAGAGAACCTATGAAATAGACCCCGTAGAAGGAGATCATTGAATTCAAATAGGCAATACTCTCTTCACATCCCTCTGACATTCACTGCACACTGAGAGGAAAACCGGGCTCCAGCCTGCTGTGAAGCGCATATCAAAGAAGAATCTAGCACAAACTTACTTCACCACCTCCACGGGAGGCAAAGTTTGTAAAACTGATTTGTGGGTGTGGTGAGGGATGTATTTATAGGCATTTTGAGGTTTGGGAAACTTTGCCCCTCCTGGTAGGAATGTATATCCCATACGTCACTAGCTCATGGACTCTTGCTAATTACATGACAGAAATATATATTTTTATTTCTTCAGATGACAACATCCAAGCCCTATAAAATCATTGTCCAATTCCAGCGCTTTAAATTTACATTCCTGATCTTATGCACATTTGGGACAAAGTTAAAGGGATACTTTTTAATTTTTTTTTTATTTCATGGTTCATATAGAGCAGTCAATTTTAAGTAACTTTTTAATTGTCATTTTAACAATGTTTCTTTGTTCTTTTGGTGTCTTTATTTGAAAAAGCAAGAATTTAAGCATAAGAGCCGGCCCATTTTTAGTTCAACACCCTGGATAAAAAAAACAGAACATGGGGGCGGAGCCAAGTGCCGCTGGAAATGGCCGCTCGAGAGAGAAGCTCTCCATAAGGATTTCTAACAACAGCACCTAAAGCATACAACCACAGCATGAAAGTATACTAAAAAAGTGAGAGAAAACGCATCAGATCCGTAGATCATATGGGACTTCGTTTTTTTACGGGTGTTACAGAGCAATACCCCATCGATCTGCTTGTCTTCTGCATATCACTGAACTAACGGCAAGTGGCGATGCCACAGCACTGTGTTGCACAAATTACCTCAACCCAGCTCTTAGAATCTTGTGGGGAACAACAATCTCAGTCTAAGGTATCATAATATCCCTCTAGTGTGTCAGACTTACTACGCATTCGGCAGCGAAGATGGAGCCCTTCACTTTTATTACAGCCTTTGCTGATTTGCTAGCTGCGCATCGCGCAAGATTCTTGAACTCCATTGAAACAGCATTTAGCTCCTCCATGCCAGAATTGCTAGACACAGACTCCGCCTTAACCAGTAAGCTTACCGAGACGGTTGCAGTGAGTCCTGTCAGTAATACTGAGACGGAGCCTGTGAAATCGATGAAGACAGCACCGGACTTGAGGCCTAACACTTATGAGCCGACATTCTCAACACCCCGTGACCTATCTTCTCCTATGGTGCGCAAAGCTACCCATCCTCCTGTGACACAGCTTTGGTTAGCTCCTAATGGGGGTCTTAAAAGAATGGACGCGATGCTGGATCAGTGCATGCCGGACCCTCTTGCCATTGGAGGACTCGGTGTACAGAGATGGAATAGCGAGGGACACCTACTTTCCCACTGCTTGATAAATTTCTTCTCCTCATCACCTCTCAGACAGGCCAATTCCAGGAGTGGTATTGGTTAGATAAATGTTGGGACTGGACTGTTAATAATTACACTTATGATTTGAAGGACTTCACCACATTCTCTCTGGTATAAGCGTCATATATCACACTGTGGACATACACCTTTTATATGTTTATAGTTTATCACTGGTGTTAAGTTGAGCTGCGTGTCCTACTGTTTGTCTCTCCTGCTTTGATACTAACTGTGCTTTACAAATATGGAGGGATAATTATGCTAGCATTGATATTACTTTATTCAATTGTTATTAATATTTGTGCATTGTTTATCTATTTTAGGATATAGTTCCAACACTAGCTTATATGTTTCTTATTTATCACTTCTCTTGAAGGCCTGTCTTCACCAGACTCTATATTGAGTCTCCACGCACCTTGAGTATAAGACATTTTACTTACTCTCTAACTACCAAGGTGCTAGTTTGCTACAAATAGCTTGAGTTATAAGTATTACATATAGAGGCATCCTTTTCTGCCTAGCATAAATAGCGCATTGTGATGCCTCCTCTGATCTAGCTACCACCTAATAATTTACTCACTAATATCCCCTATAGAGGTAGTCATAGCAACTCAGCATAAAGTTGTGTCTTATAATATCCCTTTTAGCCCAACGGCTTATCCACCACTATCTTGTATGCACCTGACTACCATGCATTCTGCAGCTATTTTTATGTGGCTCTTAGGTGAGCATGAGCTGGGGAGCTTGGATATCTGCGGGCGGGATGTCCGAGTTCGCCTACACTTATGTATGGGCTACAGGTAGAGTAGAGGCCCTAGTATCTCCAGATAGATTTCAGCGCTCAATACCTAATATATATCTAGACCCTCGCACATTTGCTTTGAACCTGTTTAAATATTTAAAATATATAAAGTATTGCTATAGCCACAGCCTTATTGGGCTCCATAATCTTACCTTATAGTGTGTGTTCTATGTCTAGAGTAGGATGGACTAACACTTCTGTTAAATAAGCTGCCTATCATATTTATAAATAACCCCCCCCCCCCCCTTCCATAATATACCTCCTAGTTTAGGAGGGTTAAATACGCGGCTTCTCTTGCCCATGCCACACCTTCATAATCTTCAACATTACCTACAACTTGAGTTCAAGCTTTTTCATTCAAATTACTGTTTATCATACTCTCTTAAAAGATAATTGCAGCGCAGTGAGGTCCTTGAGTGGCCTAAGGTAACACGTGAGAGATTTATACAATATTACACTATATTGCTTAAAAAAAGAGGTTAAACTTTGTTTTTTTTACTATAACTATTGAGATATGTCATTCTACAGGAAAAGAGTTAATTGTATTATCAATGTACCCTGTTTTACTGTCTTAATCATAGAGACCATGCCATTGAACAGTCATTCTTGTTAATATTTCCAATACCATTTGCTAAACAACACTCGCATTATATACTACATTATTTCATATATTCTATATTATATTCTATGCTTTGGTTAACAAAAAAATGAGGTTTATTAATGAGATCCAAAAGAGGTCTCCTTTGTTTATTATTGCCTTCTTTCATTGTACTATTTTTAACTACCTCCTATGGTTTAAATCCTACATAACATCAAAGAAATTAATCTGTAGGCCCATCCGGATCAGCAGGACTGATCACCATTACCTTTCACCTAAGCATACATTCTTAACGCAGCTTTTGGTTGCCTATATTGAGGTGCTAGTTTCAATATCCCATTTCAGGTTCTATTTATTATTAAAGGAGGTGAATGTGATACTATATATTACATTGCATTATATATTAGTGTTTACTATTACTTATGATGGTCCGAGAGTGGCCTAAGGCATCATGTAGAAGGTTTCTAAATGATTGGCATCCTATATATACAATGGTTGCATGGTATGTAAATTGTTGTCTTTACATTTCTTTTATGTTTACTTCACCATTCCTGTAACAGTGAAGCTTCACTGTATGTGACATATGATGCAAAAACTTATTTTTTTTTTTATGGTTAATGTATGCCTTTAAATATACCTCAATAAAAATAAATGTTCACATGAAAAAAAAACAAAAAAAAAAAAAAAAAAAAAAAAAAAAACAGAACATGTTGGGATTTGCGATATCATTGCAGAAAGGACATATGTAGGAACTGTTAGCACTTTTGCTTTGCAGTGTTTCTCCACATCAGGATCTTCTCTTCAAACAGTAATGTGCTCTTGCAGCACTGTGTTTTCAGTGCAGCCAGAGCAAAGCACTGTTTGAAGAGAACAGTCAAATAGGGAGCAGTGCTGCAAAGCGGCAGTGTATTGATTGATGACCGTCTCTGTAGGATTTTTTTTTTTAACCCCCCCCCCCCAACCTTTCCTGTTCTGCAAAGCTGAGAATCCTGAATGTAAGACGTTCTTGTGAGCAATCCACCTGGTTTTACTACATTTTTACTTTATAATAATGCTATGTTAGACCAAGCTCAAAGGAAACAAATGTATTGTTTGAGACATTTTAAAAAAGTTAAATCCCCCCCCCCCCCCCCCTGCAGCTAATTTTCAATGCAATTTTAACCTGCTGCAATATATTATAAAACTGGCTAATTTCAAATTTAGAGACCTTTTTATTTAATTCAGGAAGTGTAAACATAAAAAGAAAAAAGTTCTCTCTGGGATTTAAACTTGGCTGATATGTTATTTTATGCCAATACGACTTAGTCTAAGTTGTTTAGTGTCCCTTTAAGTCTCTTACTTACTAAATGTATCCTGTCTTAATGAGCCGGCTATGTTTGATGTTTTATAAAATAAGAGTAAGATATAAAAGGATATTAAACAGCCTTTGTGTTTGTTTTTATATAATCTTGAGGGAAGTCTAAAAGCAGATAGTATAACCTGTAAATGCTACAGAGAGATGGTTGGTTTAGGCAGTTTGCAGCACTTCAATTTTTGGTTTCTCTAGGGAGTATGGGGCAAAGCATACGTTTGTTACACAAGCAGAATGTACCTTCCTTTTTAGCAGCTTAGGGCACTGGGCTTTCCCACCTCTTGTTAGGATGATGGCATGAGTGGGTTTTTTAGAACTTGGCTTAGGGTAACAACTAGCACCTCTAAGTGGGATGTAAATATTGATAGAAATAAGATTCCTGATACAATGATCTAACTGTGCAACATTGTATCAGGAATCTTACCTTTAAAGCGATACGAGTGATGTCACAAACAGATTCAAGAAACCCGATTGCGGGACCTACTCAAGAATTAGAACATCAGAGATTTTTTTCAATGGATTTTCATTAAAGGGATAGTCAAGTCACAAAAAAACTTTCATGATTCAAATAGGGCATGTCATTTTCCAATTTACTTTTATCACCAATTTTGCTTTCTCTTGGTATTCTTAGTTGAAATCTAAACCTAGGAGTTTCATATGCTAATTTCTTAGACCTTGAAGGCGGCCTCTAATCTAAATGCTTTTGACAGTTTTTCACCACTAGTGGGCATTAGTTCATGTGTTTCATATAGATAACATTAAGCTCATGCACGTGAATTTACAGAGGATTGAGCACTGATTGGCTAATATGCAAGTCTGTCAAAAGAACTGAAAAAAGGCAGTCTGCAGAGGCTTAGATACAAGGTATTTACAGAGGTAAAACGTGTATTATAACTGTTGGTTATGCACAACTGGGGAATGGGTAGTTTTAAGGGATTATCTATCTTTTAAAACAACAATAATTCTGTTATTGACTGTCCCTTTTAAGTAAGGTACCTTACCCAGATTTGTTTTCAATAGAGACGTTGAATATGGACAATTTATCATATTTGCTAGAGGGCGTTCATTTATGTGTTTTAATATGAAGTACACATTTTAGAATATATTTGTAAACACAATTTTTATTATTTTAGTCTTCAGATTTGTACCAAATAATTATTTGGCTGAATTTCTAACCTTGTATACCTTCGCTTGAAGCACAGATCTTTCATTATTGCTTTCCCACCTCTTAAAATGTGTCTCCTAAAAGACAAATAGGCCAATGAAGCTGCAAGCTAGTAGAGACTTGTCATATAGTTAGAGCTGTGCATTATGATGTATCACGGTTTTCCCCATTGCAGAATTCTTATTCAGCACCTGTCTGGACCTTCAGCAGATGTAGGGCAGGTCCTTGTGTTTAAATGATTTATTCTGTATTTGTCAGTATGCGAAACCCTTCAGGCTTAGCAGTGAATGTGTGTGCTCTTTCCTTGGCAGACCTGTACAAGCTGACTGATGAGCTACTAGGAGAGGGAGCCTACGCCAGGGTACAAGGCTGTGTCAGCTTACAGAATGGAAAAGATTATGCAGTGAAGGTAAATGTGCATCATATTAATGTAACATTCTGTTTGTCTCCTACATACTTTAATGTGAAAGTTCTGGCCTTGTGTTTTATTATTTCCCTACTGTTTGCTGGAACTGTAAAAATGAAAGATATTTCGAATTAGACTAGCAACAATAATTTGATCCAGTTTGTTGCCAGGGACATACTATGTTATATACACATACAACAACATTTTAAATTAGGGGGAGATAAAAGGCGAGTTTAAAAACCTCCACTACGCACAAAATATAGAAAAATAACTAATTGTGTAGTTCATTAATACAGGCCCAGAGGCTTGTTGTCCCACAGAAAACCTCTGAATTACATTGTTTCCAATGCAGCAAAGGATTCTGGGTAAGATATGCAAATAAAGTACACAATGACACACCTTTTTACTTCAGTCTGCTTTTCAGCAGGTTCCATTTACGCCAAAGTATCGCTGTTCACACAGCTTATACACTTAGCTAGGGTTAGTACAGTGATTCATAACCATCCCAGGACAGACTGTTTCATGGGTTATGAATCACTGTACTAACCCTAGCTAAGTTTATAAGCTGTGTGAACAGCGATACTTTGAAAAGTACTGACATTTACCAAAAATGTTTCTTTTGTGATTCCGATAGAGCATGCAATTTTAAGCAACTTTCTAATTTACTCATATTATCAATTTTTCTTCATTCTCTTGCTATCTTTATATAAAAAAAGAAGGCATCTAAGCTTAATTCTTGGTTCAGAACTCTGGACAGCAGTTTTTGATTGGTGGATGAATTTATTCACCAAAAATGGGCTGGCATCTAAACTTACATTCTTGCATTTCAAATAAAGATTCCAAGAGAATGAAGAGAATGTGATAATAGGAGTAAATTAGAAAGTTGCTTAAAATGTCATGCTCTATCTGAATCACTAAAGAAAAAATTTGGTTACAGTGTCCCTTTTTGTAAATGTCAGTACTTTCAAGTATGTCCCTGCACTTAACAGCATTCCACAAGTGCTTTGACAAAATAATGTCCTTTTACAGTTCACAGGAACAAAAGTCTTTTACACAGTGTAACAAACACACACACCAGCTTCTGTAGCTGTGTAACTCTCTCCCAAGGCCTAAGTGAGGCTGCTATTTAAACCCTCACAACTTCTAATTAGCCACACCTGTGATTAGCTGCTGGACAGCTTCACAGCTGTCTGGGATATTGGCCCACCCTCTCTCCAATTATCCCAAACCCCAGGGACCCAGAACACAGTTTATCAACTGCATAATCGAATATACACTCTCTTCCTGGGGTTTTAACTGTCACAATAAATAGATATATATCTATATCAGAAAAACTTATCATTTTGCTGTGGTCTCTTTAATTCTTTCCAGAGCTGTATGTGTGTGTTTTTTTTTGGTTTTATTTCATTACTAGGCTTTCTGAGTTTATGGCACATTGATTAGTTTTGTTCAGGACTGTTTCATTTATTTAAAGGGACATTTTAATACAGGGCTAAACACATTGTTATTGCACAAATGACATGCTATAACTAATTAGAATTTGCTGATTTTCATCCCTTTCTATATACAAACCAGGGATCCTCTAACACATGCTAAGAAAAAACCTTTAAATATTTCATGCATTTAAAAGAGCAACTGTTAAAGGGATAAAACTAATGTAGTAATAAAATATCTTAAAGCCTTTGGGCATGTTGTTATTACACAAATACTTTCATATAACTATTTAAACCCTGATTAAAATTCCACTCAGGATTATCCTTATTGGCTCAGAACTAATTTAACAATTTTTTATCGTAATAGAGCAATAAATCTAGCAAAAAAATAGGTAGCATGCAAAATGTAAATCTACGTTTTTAGGTTATGTATATTATTTTTAAATTGTGTATGTATTTATATTTTGTCTAACATTTCACGGTTTCCCTAGTGTAGTTGAAATCTTATTGTTTTCATTTGGTGTTTTAGTGTCTAATGGTTGCTACAGTCTTTAAGACTTTTATTGCTCTGTCCAGAATTTTTCAGTTGGATACAGTCTGCTTCATGGTCAGTGCGCCGTAATAACCTACATCCCAATAGCAGGAATATAAGGAGCTATGAAAGTTATTGATGGGGAAAAGTCAGCGAGAGTACTGTAACCATCACCAATATCCCTATGTTCCAGAAATTAGTTTTGTCAATGTAGGATAGAGGGGTCTCCTGGAAATAAAAAAAATAAAATAAATATATATATATAAATATATATATATATATATATATATATATATATATATATATATATATATATATATATATATATATATATATATATATTTATATATATATCTATATTTATATATATATCGGACTCAACAGGTGAATTACACTAATGCAAAATGAGTTGCGCACACTTACAACAAATGGTCAAAAAAATACAATGTATCACAATTGGGATGCAAGTAATAAGCTGTTAAGTAATAAACAATAAACAGTCACAAATTAAATATAACTTGAAAGGTTCAGACTACTTATCTGGAATATAAAATGTGTATAACACAATAATAAACTTAGAATATAATGATAAAGTATTCCAAAAAAAGTCTTATCCTTTAGTTGTTACAGGGACAAAATTTCCAGGAGAGATGAATTCAGTGCTGCTCGTCAAAAAACCACTCCGGGTTCTGATTGGGTGATGAGGTACAGCTGTGAATATCTAAAAAAAACAAGCGCACAGAGACACCTCTCATGGTGCAGATCAATTTAATTTAATACAAACATATAAAAAAACAAAGAACTTTTAGGGTAATCCCTACTCACAAGTAAAACCTCAATCAAATGAGGTAAGTTGAGGCAGATGGATTTCAAAGTGTCCCCACTTATAACTGGTATATCAACAGGCTGTGATCCCAGGCTTGAGTATCCAGATCTGATCGTTAGCCCCGGTGAAATACACAGACTGTCCTGTTCTGCTAATCAGTGCTATAATACTACTTCAAAATTGGATAAATATTGCTCTATTTTGGAGCTGTGAATTACACAGAACTCCACTCCAGCGTGTGTATCGAGATTGACGTAAGGTGGGCGTGGCCTTACGCGTTTCACGGTAATCAACCACTTCGTCAGAGAAACAGTCCTATGCTGACCGAGAAACGCGTTGCAAAATAAAGACAACCTGCCTTTTTAAACCACGACCCGGCTTTCTGTGGTACCTTTTATCTGTTTTCTGTTAAGGACATATACCAAGAATCTGTGCGTTGACACAGTAAGCTTCCCGACAGATTTTTAGCGTGAGAGCAGCTTTGGGGAGAACACTCCTGCCTCCTGAGCACACACCTGGTTGTTGGTTCAGAAGGATTATCACTGCTACTCCTCACTCTTCCATCCAGATTCCACGGGTCTCACGGTTTAGACCCCCAGTGTACTGACTGCTGGTTGTGAACGTCAGCCTGCCTGCTAGCACCTTATTGGCTTAAGGTGCCACTTCTTTTGTGAGTAGTGTATTTCGCACAGTTTTATCCCACTTGGTTTTGTACGATTCACACTATGTTGGCGCCCCTTGTTTATGTTTTATTCTAGACACCTGACCCATCACACCGTTGATACAAGTGGAGCACGCCGAGCACTCAAGCATTATCAATACATTCTTGTTCATAACTTTGGACATTTTTGTTTGAACACATTTTGTTTGGACACTATCACAGACTTTTTATAACTTTTTATGTCTTTTTTTTTTTTTTTTTTTTTTTTTTTTTTCTCCCCTTGTAAGCTGTATCGAGTCCACTGTATCGAGTGTGGTGACAAAAATGTTAGTTTTTATTTTCTCAAGCAAAAGTTTATTTTAAATGGTACCGGTGTATACTATTTACTCTCTGGCAGAAAAGGGATGAAGATTTCTGCAAGGAGGATGATGATCTTAGCACTTTGTAACTAAGATCCACTGCTTTTCTCACAAGGGCTGAAGAGTACAGGAAAACTTCAGTTGGGGGAACGGTTTGCAGGCTAAACTGCATTGAGGTATGTTGAGTCTATTTTTTTCTAGACAGACTGTGTTAATTCTAGAAAAGGCTGGCAATATCCCCATGAGGGAAGGGTAAGCTGTATTCAGACACCTAGTAGGAATCCCAGCTTGCATAAAGGGCTCATTAGTTACTGGTGACACTGATGGGGAAAAAACGTTTTTTTATTGCAAATATAACGTTTTTTTGAGGGACTTTAAGGGGTCATTGTGGCTTGTTTAAGGGTTATTAACCCACATGGCTAATTTAAGAAACACTGTTGTGTTTCTTTTAGGCCCCGTAACATCGAGTGAGGTGGGAGGGGCCTATTTTCACGCCTCAGTTGCGCAGTTTCTTTTCCTCAGACATCCAGCTGCTTCTCCAGAGGTTCCTACTGTGTTTGAGGGCTTTAAAGAAGTTTTTTTCCCCCCACAAATCATTCCTAAAGGGCAGGTAGGCACCACAGCAGAGCTGTGGCAAGGGGCTGAACGTTTTTTACTGTTTTTTGACGTTTTTGTCAATCCGGTTTTTACATTAAGGGGTTAATTGTTTATTTGCATAGCTGTACAAAGTTACTAAGGCTTTATGATGCTACTGTAAAAATTTCATTGAGTTTACTGCTTTTTTACACTGTTTTGCAGAGTTTGTGCAGCTTTTTTTTCTCTTAAAGGCATAGTACCGTTTTTTTTTCTAATTATTATTTGCTTTGATTAAAGTGTTTTCCAAGCTTGCTTGTTGCATTACTAGCCTGTTTAACATGTCTGACATCAAGGAAAATCCTTGTTCAATGTGTTTAGAAGCCATTGTGGAACCCCCTCTTAGAATGTGTCCCACTTGCACTGATATGTCTATAAATTATAAAGAGCATATTTTAGCACTTAAAAATATTTCAATAGATGATTCTCAGACAGAGGGAAATGAGGGTTTGCCATCTAGCTCTCCCCAAGTGTCACAACCAGTTACACCCGCACAAGTGACGCCAAGTACCTCTAGTGCGTCAAATTAATTTACTTTACAAGACATGGCCACAGTTATGAATACAACCCTCACAGAGGTTTTATCCAAACTGCCTGGTTTACAAGGAAAGCGTGACAGCTCTGGGTTAAGAACAAATGCTGAGCCGTCTGACGCTTTAGTTGCCGTATCCGATATACCCTCACAATGTTCTGAAGTAGGGCTAAGGGATTTGTTATCTGAGGGAGAAATTTCTGATTCAGGAAAGATGCTCCCTCAGACAGATTCTGATATGACGGCCTTTAAATTTAAGCTTGAACACCTCCGCTTATTGCTCAGGGAGGTATTGGCGACTCTAGATGATTGTGACCCTATAGTGGTCGCAGAGAAATTGTGTAAAATGGACAAATACTTAGAGGTTCCTGTTTACACTGATGTTTTTCCAGTCCCTAAGAGGATTGTGAATATTGTTACTAAGGAGTGGGATAGACCAGGTATTCAGTTCGCTCCCCCTCCTGTTTTTAAGAAAATGTTTCCCATATCTGACACCATGCGGGACTCGTGGCAGACGGTTCCTAAGGTAGAGGGAGCTATTTCTACTCTTGCTAAGCGTACAACTATACCTATCGAAGACAGTTGTGCTTTCAAAGATCCTATGGATAAAAAATTAGAGGGTCTCCTGATGAAATTTTTTGTTCATCAAGGTTTTCTTCACCAACCTATTGCGTGCATTGTTCCTGTAACTACTGCAGCTGCTTTCTGGTTCGAGGCTCTAGAAGAGGCTCTTCAGATGAAGACTCCATTAGAGGATATTATGGATAGAATTAAGGCCCTTAAATTGGCTAATTCTTTCATTACAGATGCCGCTTTCCAACTGGCTAAATTAGCGGCAAAGAATTCAGGTTTTGCCATTTTAGCATGCAGGGCGTTATGGCTTAAGTCCTGGTCTGCTGATGTGTCATCAAAATCTAAACTTTTGAACATCCCTTTCAAAGGAAAGACCCTATTCGGGCCTAAACTGAAAGATTATTTCAGACATCACTGGAGGGAAAGGCCATGCCCTTCCTCAGGCCATGCCCTCCCTCGGAACTTCAAGGGGGGTCCCGCTTCAGCTTCCCCTGCTGCAAAGCAAGAGGGGAAATTTGCCCAATCCAAGTCAGTCTAGAGACCTAACCAGGCTTGGAACAAGGGTAAACAGACCAAGAAGCCTGCAGCTGCCTCTAAGACAGCATGAAGGGGTAGCCCCCGACCCGGGACCGGATCTAGTAGGGGGCAGACTCTCTCTCTTCGCTCAGGCTTGGGCAAGAGATGTTCACGATTCCTGGGCCTTAGAAATTGTGTCCTAGGGATATCTTCTGGACTTAAGACCCCCCCCCCCCCAAGGGGGAGATTTCACATGTCTCAATTGTCTGCAAACCAGACAAAGAGAGAGGCGTTCTTACGCTGTGTAGAAGACCTACATACCATGGGAGTGATTCGCCCAGTTCCAAAAGCGGATCAAGGGCCAGGGTTTTACTCAAACCTGTTTGTGGTTCCCAAAAAAGAGGGAACTTTCAGACCAATCTTGGATCTCAAAATTCTAAACAAGTTCCTCAAGGTTCCATCATTCAAGATGGAGACTATTCGGACTATTCTACCGTTAATCCAGGAGGGTCAATATATGACTACCGTGGACTTAAAGGATGCGTATCTACACATCCCTATTCACAGAGATCATCATCAATTCCTCAGATTCACCTTTCTGGACAGGCATTACCAGTTCGTGGCCCTTTCCTTCGGGTTGGCCACGGCTCCCAGAATTTTCACAAAGGTGCTAGGGTCCCTTTTTGGCGGTTCTAAGACCGCAGGGCATAGCAGTGGCGCCTTATCTAGACGACCTCTTAATTCAGGCGTCGACTTTCCAGCTAGCCAAGTCTCACACGGACATCGTGTTGGCTTTTCTGAGATCTCACGGGTGGAAGGTGAACATAAAAAAAAAAAAGGGGGTTCTCTCGTCCCTCTCACAAGAGTTTCCTTCCTAGGGACTCTGATAGACTCGGTAGAAATGAAAATATTTCTGACGGAGTTCAGAAAATCAAAACAGTGGAATGGGAATTATGTAGATTTATCTCAACTGCATCTGGACCAGGAGACCAGAGATTCTCTTCTCTGGTGGTTGTCTCAGGACCACCTGTCACAGGGAATGTTTCCACAGGCCAGAGTGGCTCATAGTAACGACAGATGCCAGCCTGCTAGGCTGGGGTGCAGTCTGGAACTCCCTGAAAGCACAGGGCTTATGGTCTCGGGAGGAAACTCTACTCCTGATAAACATTCTAGAACTGAGAGTGATATTCAATGCGCTTCAGGCGTGGCCTCGGCTAGCTGCGGCCAAATTCATCAGATTTCAGTCAGACAACATCGCGACTGTAGCTTATATCAATCATCAAGGAGGAACACAGAGTTCTCTAGTGATGATGGAGGTAACCAAAATAATCCGATGGGCGGAGGATCACTCTTGCCGTCTCTCAGCAATCCATATCCCAGGGGTAGAGAACTGGGAAGCGGATTTCCTAAGTCGTCAGACTTTTCATCCGGGGGAGTGGGAGCTCCATCCGGAGGTATTTGCTCAGCTGACTCAGCTATGGGGCACACCAGAATTGGATCTGCTGTCGTCCCGTCAGAATGCCAAACTTCCTCGTTACGGGTCCAGGTCCCGGGATCCCCAGGCGGTACTGGTAGATGCTCTAGCAGTGCCCTGGTCCTTCAATCTGGCCTTTGTATTCCCACTGTTTCCTCTCCTTCCACGTCTGGTTGCCAGAATCAAGCAGGAGAGAGCTTCAGTGATTCTGATAGCATCTGCGTGGCCACGCAGGACTTGGTATGCAGACCTAGTGGACATGTCATCGGTTCCACTGTGGACTCTGCTAATGAGGCAGGACCTTCTAATCCAAGGTCCATTCAAACATCCAAATCTAATTTCTCTGCGTCTGACTGCTTGGAGATTGAACGCCTTTTTCTATCAAAGCGTGGTTTCTCTGAGTCGTTATTGATGCCCTGATTCAAGCTAGAAAGCCTGTCACCATGAAAATCTATCATAATATTTGGCGCAAATATCTTCATTGGTGTGAATCCAAGGGTTACTCATGGAGTAAGATTAGGATTCCTAGAATATTGTCTTTTCTCCAAGAAGGATTGGAGAAGGGATTATCAGCTAGTTCCTTAAAAGGACAAATATGTGCTTTGTCTATTCTTTTACACAAACGTCTGGCAGATGTCCCAGACGTTCAAGCGTTTAGCCAGGCCTTGGTCAGGATCAAGCCTGTATTTAAAGGGACAGTCAATTCCAAAAAAAACTTTCATGTTTTATATAGGGTATGCTATTTTAAACAAGTTCCCAATTTACTTTTATCACCTATTTTGCTTTGTTCTCTTGGTATTCTTAGTTGAAAGCTAAAAGTAGGAGGTTCATATGCTAATTCCTTAGACCTTGAAGACTGCCTCTAATCTGAATACATTTTGACCACTAGAGGGCATTAGTTCACATGTTTCATATAGATAACATTGAGCTCAGGCACGTAAAGTAACCTAGGACTGAGCACTGATTGGCTAAACTGCATGTCTGTCAAAAGAACTGAAATAAGGGGGCAGTCAGTAGAAGCTTAGATACAAGATAATTACAGAGGTAAAACGTGTATTGTTATAACTGTGTTGGTTATGCAAAACTGGGGAATGGGTTATAAAGGGATTATCTTTCTTTTTAAACAACAAAAATTCTGGTGTTGACTGTCCCTTTAAACCTGTTGCTCCGCCATGGAGCCTAAGCTTAGTTCTTAAAATTCTTCAAGGGGTTCCGTTTGAACCTATGCATTCCATAGATATTGAGCTTCTATCTTGGAAAGTTTTGTTTTTAGTAGCTTTCTCTTCGGCTCGAAGAGTTTATCTGCTTTACAGTGTGACTCACCTTACCTTGTTTTCCATGCAGATAAGGTGGTTTTGCGTACCAAACCTGGATTCCTTCCTAAGGTTGTTTCTAATAGGAATATCAATCAGGAAATTGTTGTTCCTTCACTGTGTCCTAATCCTTCATCAAAGAAGGAACGTCTGTTGCAGAATCTTGATGTGGTTCGTGCTTTAAAGTTCTACTTACAAGCAGCTAAAGATTTACGTCAAACATCTTCATTATTTGTTGTTTATTCTGGTAAACGTAGAGGTCAAAAGGCTACGGCTACCTCTTTCCTTTTGGCTGAAAAGCATCCTCCGTTTGGCTTATGAGACTGCTGGCCAGCAGCCTCCTGAAAGAATTACTGCTCATTCTACTAGAGCAGTGGCTTCCACATAGGCTGTTAAAAATGAGGCTTCTGTTGAACAGATTTGTAAGGCGGCGACTTGCTCTTCGCTTCATACTTTTTCCAAATTTTGCAAATTCGATACTTTTGCTTCTTCGGAGGCTATTTTTGGGAGAGAGGTTCTACAACCAGTGGTGCCTTCCGTTTAAGGTACCTGTCTTGTCCCTCCCTTCATCCGTGTCCTAAAGCTTTGGTATTGGTATCCCACAAGTATGGATGAATCCGTGGACTCGATACATCTTAAAAGAGAAAACATAATTTATGCTTACCTGATAAATGTTTTTCTCTTGTGATGTATCGAGTCCACGGCCCGCCCTGTTTATTTAAGACAGGCAGTATATTTTCATTTAAAAAAACTTCAGTCACCTCTGCACCCTATAGTTTCTCCTTTTTCTTCCTAGCCTTCGGTCGAATGACTGGGGGGTGGAGCTAAGGGAGGAGCTATATAGACAGCTCTGCTGTGGGTGCTCTCTTTGCCACTTCCTATAAGGAAGGAGACTATCCCACAAGTATGGATGAATCCGTGGACTCGATACATCACAAGAGAAATAAATTTATCAGGTAAGCATAAATTATGTTTTTTTTTTTTTTTTTTTTTCATTTTTATCTTATTAATTGCTAACACAACTTTTATTTTTCATTCCACAATTATGCACTTTGCGCACCTTTTAACATAACCATTTGACGCACATCACTATTTAATTTTTTGTATCCTACCTTTGGATCCTCCCAGTATTTTGCATTACACATATTCCTGTATTTCACCATTTTTACACTTCCCAATAGTCTTCAAGACATCTTAGGTTATATTACCAAGTAGGGCCTTTTTAACCCCGGGAATTAATATCTACTACTTATTTTATTGTTGTTTAACAGCGCATCCTCATAGTTTTTCTTTGGGAATCACTTTTTATTTATCACCTGTATGTGTACATAAGTAAATAATCTAATATGTGATGGGAAGACATCGCTGAAGTGAGAGGAATGATCACGGTTGGGGGCACATTCAAGGTTCCCCCAAGAAATGTTTTTTTTTCTGGAAATGTGAATGTGACTAATTGTCTGTCTGTCCCATTACTCCATCTGTAGTGGTGGTTTTATTGCTTTTCTAAATAGAGATTGTTTGTAAAAAGTCAGTGTTTACAAAAGCTGTTGCCTTCTTTTTCATGCATATGAATAGTCACTTGGTCTGTAATTACACAACCTTAATTAAGCTTAGTGTAACTTTACTTTTTTCTCCGGATGTTGCTTTGCCTTGTTATGACATATCTGTTCATGCTGCTTCCTGACTCTCTTCCTGCAGATTGTTGAGAAGAAAGCCGGACACAGCCGCAGCAGGGTTTTTCGAGAAGTGGAAACTTTGTACCAGTGCCAAGGGAACAAGTAATATTCACTAATCCTTCAGCATAATGTAGACACTTTACACACCAGTACTGTACTTCATAAAACTACACCCACGGACAGTGTTTTCTGATTGCAAGAAATGCATCCGAAGAGTAGGAACTCAGACACAGAATAGTTTTGTAACAAATTCATTTTAAGTCAGACATTTAATTCTGCTCACACTCACTCACTCTCTTTTTCTCTCTCCTTTTTTCTCTTGTTTGTGCTGTCTTGCTCATGCATTAAAGCTTACACACTTGATTTGGTAGCTTGCTCTCTCTCGTGGTCAAATACATACAACCATTAAACACATTTTTCTAACACACTATAGTATTGAGGTTATTCCGCACCTCTCTCTAGTCATGGTGTTGCAATTTATCTTTAACTGCATTCCATATGTTTTCACCTGTGCAATAACTTTCCTTCAGATACCTGCACCCATGATTAAACTGTATAGTCACATGACACCCTAGATACACCAACCCTTGAAAAACACTTCATAGTGAAACCATCTTGTTCTTATAGAATTAGAGCGGTCTTCCACATCCTCAATATGAAACTCCAAACAAAGCTGTATCTATCTGCCTTTGCCAAACTTGCTTGTCTTGCTGGCAGTGCAAACTCTATCGTCCTAATTGACTAAGTATTGCAACAGTTTTGACATAAGGCAGCTTCCTTATGGGATTCTTTGCAGCATACTGGAGTTAGAAATAAATATACACAAATCATGGCAATCAACCTATATGACTAGTGCCCCACTTACAGTTTACCATCTCCATTTTTAACAACATTTTGAAACCGTATACATTGACCAGTATGGTCAAGGATGAACCAATCAGAGTTAACCTTCTTAAGAGCAAATAGACGGAAATAACCACCATAAAGGTGTCTCCCATTGCTTGCTTACTCTGTTCTTTCTGATGGACATATTCCTATAGTCTTCTTCACAGGCGTGTGTGGCAGCCGCTGTCCAGGGTACTAGTACCAGTGTCTTCTATTGTTCATCAGCCTTTGTACATTAAGCACTAAGTATACAACAGCACCTGATAGTAAAGTAACTAGTCTTAAATTATTTATTTTGTCCCATTTTCCTGTGATAGAATACTGAAAAATGTGGCATTTTTAATTCCTTTTAAAGGGAAGTAAACACCTTGAGATTTGTATGTAAAACAGTTATGCATAATGAATCTAGTTTGTAATATATTTTTTATTGTGCTCCCTTTTCATGTAATTTTAGCTCTGAAAATTGAGCAATTTCTAATAACTTTAAATGCACCAGCTGACTTCCCACAGCTAACGCTGCTACATATCTGTCCCTAATTGGCTTTAACTAATAACAACTGCAAATAAATGCGTTTCATACCAACGTAATGACTTGTGACTAGCCTTGCTGTCTGACTACAGACCAGATTGGCTCCTCCAAATTCATTGGTTGCACACTCCAGTGACTTTAATTGGCCTCTTCAGAGAAGGAAGCCTAGGTTACAACCTCATTTTACAGATACTAAAACTTAACACTTATTTTCAATATTTAAACAACTAATATAGCTTTAACAAATACATCTGATCTTTTCTTTGAATCAATCATTTTAGCTAGCATTCTTTTACTTTTTAATGTTACTTTAAAGAAACCTAAAACCATTTCATGATTCAGATAGAGCATACATTTTTTAAACAATGTTCCAATTTACTTCTGTTATCAATTGTGCTTCATTCTCTTGGTATCCTTTCTTGAAGAACCATCAATGCAAGCTGATCACATCTGTAAGCCAATGACAAGGGACACACACATCACCAGCTAGCTCCCAGCTCATGAGCCTACATAGGTATGCTTTTCAACAAAGGATAACAAGGGAACAAAGCACATTATATAATAGAAATAGATTAGAAAGTTGTTTAAAATTGCATGCTCCATGTGAATCCTGAAAGAAAAAGTTGTTTCGTGTCCCTTTAAATCCTGCCACCAATGTGAAAAAGCCAAGTAATGATTTCTAGATACTGTTCTACCTGTAGTTCTTATACACGTTCTTCTACTTCCTCAGGTTTGTTTTGCTTCTAGCCAACCCTGAGTGCACGATTAGTTTGTCAGATGTGCGCTGTGCTGCAATATTCATTGGGGTGGTAACGTTTTGCTCTGTGTGCATTGAACAGATTTGTGGCGGAATCTTTGCTCAGCCACCCAACTCTACTGTTCTGCTATTTACATTATGAGGATTCGGATGTTACGGATATTAAATCTCTAAGTAATGGGCTATTTCAGAATTTGTCAAGAGGTTTTAAAGAGATTGGGAAATAGTAAATGAAAAACCCTATAGATATATTTCTAGATAAAATCCCTATTACAGATACTATCAATGAGACTTTTTTTATAGGAAAAATAAACGGACAGTGTTAAATGTTCTACAAAATTATAGGTTTATTGGAAAATTATTTAAATCATTTCTTTGTTTGCTAATCTTCCTAAAGTTGGAGCTGCAACTGTGCTTCTTTCTAAAAAATTAAATTTAAACATTATTTTTTTTTAATCATGGTGCCATGTTCCGTCCTATTTTGAATATGTTTTCAGTGATCAGTCACTGAAATGGGGTCTGGTTGTATTGGAGTGCAGTCGATTTAAATTCCAGAAGCACAGAAGGTTACTGCATGTACTTCAGACTTGCATCCTTTACAGAGTTTGTAGCGGATTTTCTAAAGCTGAACACTAGGGTTATGGTGACCACCTCCATAGCAAGATGGGTGTTGTTATAACACTGCTTCTTATTCTAGTTTACAATGTAGATATATTTTAGCTGTCTTGAGTTACCTGTTTTTAGGGAATGAATTCCCTAACCAGGACGTAAGTTAGTTGCAAACCTTTTAGCCCAACTACAACTTGTTCTTCTGCTGATAGTGCATGAAATTCCAAGTGTGCCATCAGGACAAGGTGGCAGGTGGGCATGGTGCCTCAATTTCCACATATCAAATGATTTTAGTTTTACCTTCTTACTGGCCAGACTATGAATGGCAATACTTTATATACTTGGATTTTGCCAAATGCCAGCATATTTATATTAAAGGGTCAGTTCACTGTAAAAATGTTTTTCCCTCAATGTGGTCCCCATGACTGAAGCATATAAAAAGTATGACAACTTTCCCATTTTATACTTTTTTTGTAAAAAAGGAATAGCTGGAGTTGCTCTTTGAAACCACAGCCCATAAAAATAGGCTTGACTTGCTGAGAGATCAGATCTCGTTATCTTATCACTCAATGCTTCCATTTCTTATCTCTGTCTATGTACAATACTTAGAAAGAACAAATGAAAAATGTATTTTTTTATAGCTTTCTCTTCCACCTCCCGCTGTGAGTGTAATTTCTTCTGCAGGCTGTATTTCCAGTGTTTATCAATAACCTATACCTAGGTATAGAAACTTTCAGTAAATGTAGGCATACTACAGGCTAAATTGGCTATTTCAAATGCCAATATAAAGGCTATGGAGCTATTTGTAACAATTTAATATACTCCAGCAGTTAATATGGATACTTGGGAACAAATTAAAGGAGAGAGTTTCTGGTTTAAACTGTCCATTTATTTTGTACTTGAATTGTTTAGGGGTTAGCAAAGGTAACATAAAATGGGATTCACTTGCAGAAATTTCTTTATCTTGGCTTATATTGATAGACCATACTCACCATGTTCCCTTCTGTATACAGCATCTTTTATTTTGTACTAAGTAATAGTTATTGGCTGCTTACTTTTATTTGTAAGTCACATGGGTTTTCTCCACTAATGCTGGCTTACCAGTCTGGTCTTTGTCTTTTTCTTTCCCTTTTCTTTTCATTCTTGGGACAATACACATTCAGAATCTGTGGTGCCTGATCCACATGTGAAAGAAACAGCACTTGCAATCGGTGTATAGGTGAAGCACGTCTGCACATGAATAGTTACACATCAAGCTTTCCATTAGTTCTTACTAGTACTTCTATTATCAGTTTTACTTTATTCTCTGGGTTATCTTTTGTGAATTGAAACCAGCCAATCACAAGAGGCATATACAGTGGATATAAAAAGTCTACACACCCCTGTTAAAATGGCAGGTTTCTGTGATGTAAAAAAATGAGACAAAGATAAATAATTTAAGAACTTTTTCCACCTTTTTAATGTGACCTATAAACTGTACAACTCCATTGAAAAACAAACTGAAATCTTTTAGGTGAAGGGAAGAAAAAATAAAATATCGTTGCATAAGTGTTGAAGCAACTTTTGATTTTATTACAGCACTCAGTCTTTCTTTGGGTATGAGTTTTTCAGCATGGCACATTTTGACTTGGCAAGATTTGCTCACTCTTCTTTGCAAAAACACTCCAAATCTGTCAGATTGCGAGGGCATCTCCTGTGCACAGCCCTCTTCAGATCACCCCACAGATTTTCGATTGGATTAAGGTCTGGGCTCTGGCTGGGCCATTCCAAAACTTTAATCATCTTCTGGTGAAGCCATTCCTTTGTTGATTTGAATGTATGCTTTGGGTCGTTGTCATGCTGAAAGATGAAGTTCCTCTTCATGTTTAGCTTGCTAGCAGAAGCCTGAAGGTTTTGTGCCAATATTGACTGGTATTTGGAACTGTTCATAATTCGCTCTACCTTGAATAAGGCCCCAGTTCCAGCTGAAGAAAAACAGCCCCAAAGCATGATGCTGCCACCACCATGCTTCACTGTGGGTATGGTGTTCTTTTGCTGATGTGCAGTGTTGTTTTTGCGCCAAACATATCTTTTTTGGAATTATTGCCCAAAAGTTCAACCTTGGTTTCATCAGACCATAACACCTTTTCTCACATGCTTTTGGGAGACTTCAGATGTGTTTTTGCTCAATTTAGCTGGGCTTGGCTGTTTTTCTTCGTAAGAAAAGGCTTCCGTCTTGCCGTCTACCCCAAAGCCCAAGCATAAGAAGAATATGGGAGATTGTGGTCACATGTACCACACAGCCAGTACTTGCCAGATATTCCTGCAGCTCCTTTAATGTTGCTGTAGGCCTCTTGGTAGCCTCCCAGACCAGTTTTCTTCTCGTCTTTTCATCAATTTTGGAGGGACATCCAGTTCTTGGTAATGTCATTGTTGTGCCATATGTTCTCCACTTGATGATGACTGTCTTCACTGTGTTCCATGGTATATCTAATGCCTTTGAAATTCTTTTGTACCCTGACTGATACCTTTTAACAATGAGATCCCTCTGATGCTTTGGAAGCTCTCTGCGGACCATGACTTTTGTGTAGGACGCGACTAAGAAAATGTCAGGAAAGACCTACTAGAACAGCTGAACTTTATTCAGGGTTAATCAGAGGCACTTTAAATTATGGCAGGTGTGTGATGACTTAATTCTGAACACAGCTACATCCCCAGTTATAAGAAGGTGTGCACATTATTTTAGTTTTTTTTTTTGTTTTCTTCCCTCCACCTAAAAGATTTTAGTTTGTTTTTCAATTGAGTTGTGTAGTTTATAGGTCACATTAAAGGTGGAAAAAGTTCTGAAATTATTTATTTTTGTCTAATTTTCTTAAATCGCAGAAACCTAGCATTTTAACAGGTGTGTAGACTTTTTATATCCACTGTATGTGCAGGCACCAATCAGCAGCTTGTTCCCTGCTGCTAAAGTGAAGGTAAATTTAAATGGTAAAGTGCCTGGCTTTTAAAATCAGATTAAAAACCGGGGCACTTTAATTAATCAATTTACATTTCACTCGTGTTGTGAAAATACTTACCTTGTTTAATCTTGACAGCCACTGCATCACTTCCCCCGACCTGTCGCAAAACCTCTTCTCGGGTCTAAAATTAGGAATCCGGCTTCCTCCAATCACAGCGTTGAATCAGACACTGACTCCCCCAGGGTGATTGGAGGATGACCGATCCGTAATTTCTGACGTATGAAGAGGCTTGCGATGACTGGGGGAATCGCTGGAGTGACTGTCAAGATTAAACTGTATTTTCTTAACACGAGTGAAATGTAAATTTTGATGAATTAATCAGATTTTTAAAAACCGAGCACTTTATCATCTAAATTTACCTCCACTTAAGCCTATCTAGATATGCTTTTCAACTAAGGATACTAAAGGAAAGCAGCAAATTAGAAAAAAAAGTACATTTTAAATTTGTTTAAAAATGTATGCTCTATCTAAATCATGAAAGAAAAGTCTAATTGTGGGTTTCATGTCCCTTTAACTGAGTATGGGTACAGGAGCAGGGAGTCTATCTTCATTCTAAAAGATCTAATAACAGTCAAATGAATAGATTATAAAATATACGTAATGTAAAAAAAGTTAATGAAACAAGAATTTAACGGTGAAGTCCCCCCCTTCTTCTTTCTATTTATTAAAAAAAAACTTGTGTTCTGTTAACAAAAGCTCTGCTTCTTGATCTCTTTTATGTTTATTTATTTGCTGTCTTCTCAGGAACATCTTGGAGCTAATAGAATTTTGTGAAGATGACTCATGTTTTTATCTGGTCTTTGAGAAATTACGTGGAGGTAAAGTACTGTTTTTTTTATTTTCACCTTCAGCAGTGGGGCCTAGAATGCTGTAAACTGTTTGTTTATAAGAACATGAAAACTGATATGATTGGCAGCATATAGATGCCTCGTGTGATTGGCTTGCCTATGTATACTGCTATTTCTTTAACTAAGGATATATGAAGAATGAATCACATTAAAAATAGAAGTAAATTAAAATGTTTTTTTTTTTTAATTGTATTCTATCTGAATCATGAAAAAATGTTTGGGTTTCATGTCCCTTTAAGTCTGTGTAATGATGATAAAGCTAATGATGAACTAAGGAGCAGGAGACAGGAATGTCTCATTAGCTCCTCTCTTTAAGATGCAGGATAGCTCAATATGAGGGTGTCTGGTCTCATTATTCTCACCAGAGGTATTTTTAGTGTTCAGTATGGGGTAATAAGGAATCTTGTTTTTTTTTGTAGATTAATTTTTATTGAAGTCAAAAACAAATGTAACAAAGGAGATATATCCAAAAAACAATGACAGGAAAAGGTATACAGTGCTATTACAAGAGTATTGCCAAGTCAACTAATACAGATTATGTCAACCTAATATATATTTGAGTTTAAACCGTTATTATCAGAGTGATGAAGCCCAGATTGGCTAGAGATATGGAAGAGCAATAAGGTTGACTAGACAGTAAAAGTAAATAGAAGGGACCCTTCAAGCCCCTTTATTTAAAGCGTAAGCAAGGAATTTGGACTATCTAGGCTGAGACTTCAGTTTTGTGTTTTTGCATCATATGAAGATTAAAAATGATGTTGCACTAGGAAAACATATATTAGTATGTTGATTTGAAAAATATTGAGGCAAGGCGGGGGTTGGCTTTATAGGTTTTGGGGAGGGGGAAATCAGCGGGTGAGAGCCGCTCAAAGTGAGTTTAAAGGGGGGGGGGAGAGGGAGGGCGGAGCCAGTTAGGTTGGCAGGCTGGTAGATACTCTTGGGCCTCCAAACATTTGAGTACAGAAATTAAGGGTATAAGCGTTGAGGTCCCTCTGCAAATATCAAGGACTAGCAGTAGTCTTCTATATAGTGACAGTGCTTGCCAGTTAAATATTCAAAACTCCAACCTACATATCAGGCCAAACAATCATCAAACTTTTGAATATATATGAGCTAATTAACAGGCTCAACTGACATACTAAAAGTACTTATGAAACTAGCAAATAAGCGCACATATTGGATATCTATAAATATAAGGTTGCTTAGCTAATGACATCATCTCAGGGTACTTAGCTGCTCATGACATTAACAACAAAGATAAGTCCTGAAAATATATCAATATCAGAGGAAGAGCATATGTAACTAAAGGGATCAAGCGATACACAGTTGATACATGAGTCACACTAGGCGTTTAAAACATGGTAGTAAACAGGTAAACAAGATGTTTAAAATATTTTAAATGAACTATGAGCCCTAACCTTAGCTAATCCTAAAGAATTGTAGCTGCAAAGGCAAATCATATAGTCCTTTCCAAACCATAAAAACACATAACCGTTGAACCATATACTCTTGAAGAGGAAAAAAAGTAATAGAGATGGATTACAGTAAAACATTGACACTTAGTATTGTTCTATAGTTTCTAGAGGCAATTACAGTCTAGCAAGACTGCTCTTTAACAAATGTGAAATTTAGTTAAGGAGAGTCCAGGTGTAGTCTCTCATTAATGAACAGGGAATAACAAACATTCACAGTTGTATAGATATTGAATAATAACAGCTTTATGGGTCAATAGGCAGGATCTAGGGGGTAGTAACCAATCCACTTACTTGGGGTATGTACAATAATAGTTAACAATTCTGAGGTTGTTAAAAATAACCCATCTTCTCAAGTAAATATGAGAAAGGGAGATGGTGAAAATAAGTAGTCCCCCGAACCAGACAATGTAATTGGAGCTTAGATCAAAAGCTATATATCTTAATAAAATGAACTCTGTAAGTGATTACATTAGAGGGTATGTCTAATATAAACTAACGGTTATGCATCTCATATACCCTGGCAGTTGCACCGGATTGATAAATTGAATATGTGAGGTTGTTAGGATCTCTCTCTCTCTCCAGCGTCTTATAGTAGAGAAAGCTAGGGCCACTGTAGGTAATTCTCCTCCAAAGTGACATCATTAACCAATAGTATTACAATATATGTGACTGCCCTAGAAGTTACTTTATATGTAGATCTTCTATTATAAAACATTGCCCAGCAGATATTATCCATAAAGAACATTAAGCAAAGCACCGAGTATGGTTTTAGAAGACTACTAGCCAGTACAACATAGATAAGCAAACATTTTAACAAGGCTACATTTCAGTTATCTAGGAATGTGTGTGTATATTCTTGCATCAGATTTAGAAGTCTTTATCGATGCATGCTTGCCAGAGGGAGCGTGTGCTTGCCGTCCTAAGATATAGGATACATTCCCACTATTATAAATAAGGCAACAGAACAGGCTTAACCAGTAGTATGCTAATATGGGAGATTGGAGACTAACCTTTTAACAATATTACAACATTAGGTGGATGACAGAACTCAAATATCCACTATATCTATAAAGAAAGCATGCCCATTACGTTATCCTATGCCTGCCTTCTGCAATTGAGACATAGAGGGAGCCAGTATCTCTCAAGGGTAAGCTGAGGGAGATATGTAAGAAGCTAGGTTTAATATTCTGTTGAGATGAACTCCCATAAGACAGCTTAAACTGCAATAACAATCTCTCAGGTAATGGCCAGGTAACAACCTGTCACTTTACAGGTTAAGTTGGTGCAAGAAATAATGTAGTGGTTTATAACAATTAAGTAACTAATAAACATTGAGACCCAATGACTGCAAAACAAACAGATAACGACCTGCAACAAATAGTATCCCCAGAGGGGAATGATAAATACTCAACAGACTAAATGGTGAGGGATTTTAAGAGGGTAGTATTATGTATAAACATTGTCATATTCCTTAATGTATTTTATATGAGCGACAATCTCCCGTCACTGAAGTAATTAAGGAAAAAGGGAGTCATGTAGCAACAACAGCAGGCTCTCTTTGCAAGTAGACGTGACAACTTACCCGATGCCTAAAACATTCTAATTACGGGCAAGCAATAAAATAGTCTGACAAAAAAGAAATGTGTCCAATTTTTCCCTTAGCGAGAGTCAGACAAAATATTCCAGTGCTTCCTAATAATGCGCTGTATTTCATTACTTTGTGCATTATATTCTGTTATAAAAATAAGTCTATCCTTCTGGAAGATAACCAGAAGGATAGACTTATTTTTATAACAGAATATAATGCACAAAGTAATGAAATACAGCGCATCATTAGGAAGCATTGGAATATTTTGTCTGACTGACTGTAATCCATCTGTAATAGAATTTCAGAGCCCCCCTATGTCTGCCTTTAAAAGGAGTAGTAACATCCAAAATAAATTGGTTAGAGCTGACATTGGTCCTAGTACTAAAAACAGACCCAGTTATATTACTACAAAAAATACAGGTTGCTATCCCTGTTTAGGGTGTTCATGTTGTAGCAACATGAGTAAAGGGTCAATTTTCTATCACCCCCATACTGGCAAAAAAATAACATAAAAGGTTATTTTACATGCTTGACTACCTTCATAATATACATGATTAAATGTCCATGTGGGGGGGTCTACATAGGGGAGTCTACCAGGTCCGCTAAGGAAAGAATAATTGAACATAAGAGCAATATTAGGACCGGTTATGTAAAAGCCCCTCTAGCCGCCCATTTTATAAAAGCTAACCATTCTATAAGTCAATTGAAATTTCAAATAATTGATAAAGTAGACATTCCACGTAGAGGAGGGGATGGAGAAATTCTGTTAAAACAAAAAGAAGCCTACTGGATATATGAATTGGAGAGTCTAGAACCCAAGGGGTTAAATAAGGACTGGGACCTTACAGTATTTTTATGATTAATACTGTTGAGATGAAAATTACAATCTATTGTCATTCTTTGATAAAGTGAATGTTGGTTAAGAAATTAGTAATTTAATTAATTATGGTTACTCTGCTGCTATGTATACATAATAGGAAACGTATAAATGTAAGTTAAACTAATGAGTAAGTTAATGTGTTAGATCAGTGATTGTTAACCTTTTTTTTGCCGTGGCACACTTTTTTACATTAAAAAAAATCCCGTGGCACACCACCATCCCAAAATTTTAAAAAATCACACATTGTAGCCTAATACAGCATATATATATACACACACACACACATACTGTATGTATTGTGCTGTTATGCCATGCCTCCTACAAACTACCCCTGCACTGGGAGTAAAAAACAAGCAAAGTTTAAAAAATATGTCACACTGTTGTCAGTCTGCCGTGGCACACCTGAGGATCTCTCACGGCACACTAGTATGCCACGGCACACTGGTTGAAAAACACTGTGTTAGATAAGAGAGTTAATTGCACTTGAGCGCCACCTAGTGGTATACATGTATATAAGTCACTTGTTGGTTTGTATCAGGTATGGCATGAATAAGGGAGACTAATCCCGAAACGTTGCCTTTTTTTACCTCCTTAATAAATGAACATTATATTTGCTGTCACCTGCCTGCTTTTCCTTTGGAGCTAAGAGTTTGTCAGGGCTCAGACTGATGTCACAGGGAACCGGGCATAAATGACTAAAGATCAGAGTCCTTGCGTTTTATATCTTTTGTTAGCTTTAGGAGTCGTTCCCTCATGAACATAAGTTGGCTGTCTCTAAGCTCATTCATTGCCAGATGTGGAGATGGTGGTGTCTCCATCTTCAGTGCAGCGAGGACTGGGGTCGGCCCGTCTGGGCACTGCTCATCTTGTTCTCCCTTACCATATGGCATTATCACATGTTCATTAGACCAGTCGGAGCCTTCATCACTGCCTATGCCTCTACATGCTGTGGTGAGATCGGCGAAGTAGTAGTCCATCTTTAGTCTCTAAGTTTATAAGAAGGGATTGTAGAGTGGTATAGGATCCCTCCATGATAAGGGCCGCGTGACTTTGCACCTCAGGAATCTTTTTTTTTTTTTTTTTTTTTTTTTTACACTTTATGCTATATATCTGCTCTGCTTGTTGAACAGTCACTGGCTTAGCCGTGTGAGAAAAGGTTACATAAAATATTAATAATAAAATCAGTTCACTGTTCCCTTCAATCTGTTTCTGTAGTTTTATAATTTATTAATTTGACTAATTCCTATCGTTGGCTCTCATTTCCTCTGGGGAGACTTTATCATTTGTTTGGGTCACAGAGCCAGGCAGAGCTACTAATGTCAGTGTCACACAGCTGAACTGGTTCTGCTCCATAGAGTATAAACCTTATGTGGCTAAAAATCTACAGGCAGTGAGAGCTTCTATGTCTTATTTATTTATAGCTTGGACCTAAGGCCAGAAACTTTCAGAATAGGTGGGGGGTACCACCGGCTAAATCAACTATTTCAAATGTCAATATAAGGGTAAAGAAAATACTTGTAAACAATTGAATACACTCCAGCAGGTAAAGTGGAGCATTGGGAACAAATTAAAGGGGATAACATTTTTGAGTAAACTGTCCCTTTTAATGTAATTTTTGTATTCAGTCTTTTGTCTCAGGATACTGTGCCTTTACTGGGGGGGTATGTCAAATTGCACGTTTTGCTTTTCATTCCTACTTGAAAATAAAATTTGCCATCTATATTAATATCTAATTATTAGTGAGACACCTTTTCTGAATTGGATACATAAAAAAACAAACTATTTTCTCGCTGGTACATATTTGAGTCTTCAAAGAAGCAATGTGTTCCATTCTGTTGATTGAAATCATAAGACATTTGTCAGTGTGAAGTTCTTGCTGAATATCCTAGAGCCAGAAGCATTAATCTGTAGTTACGGTGCATAAATAAGTATTGGTGTCAGGTTATGGCTTCATGTCGCTGGGGTTGGGATGCACCTTCTCCACAGCAGACGGGAAGCATTTGTGTAGCAGATTGCATGTTCCTGTGATTAGAGGTTGTAGCTGGTATTGCTCTGTTCGCTCCCTGGCACAATCATTCTTGTGACCTATAAATCGCTTGTTTGCACTTTGTGTTCTGGGGATTAATGCATTTTGAATGTGGTTTAAGTCCTCAGCTGCATTTGATGGTTACAGTATATTGTCCTCTCTGGTAGGCAAGTGGTTAAATGAGCATTTGATAATTATTTGCTCCTGATTACCAGGGCATAATATTCATATGCTAAATCACTTGAAAGTGATGCAGCATAACTGTAAAAACTGACATGAAAATATCATATGAAAATCTCTTGGTAAAAAGAGAAGATATTTTACCTCACAATGTATTCAGCTCACCAGAGTAAGTGCTGTGTAAACAGTTAGAGCTGCTGTAAAGTTGCAAGTTTTAAAAACAAACAAAAAAGAGCCCCCACAATAGCCAATCGGCATTAGCAGCGCTGGCTGAGGGCTTGCATTACTTTGCTATGATCTCATGAGATTTCACAGTAAACTTCCTTAAACTGAATATGAAAATAACATGACTGTGCCTGCACATGCCAGCTGCACACTTCTTTGCAAGTCCTGGGACTAGTATCCTGTTTACAGTGGGGTGTGAATACTAAGTAAAAAAGGAAGATATTTACCTCAATTTTCTAAGGTTTTCAGGTGAGATTTCCTAGTCGGCTTTTTACAGCTATGCTGCATCACTTAAAATGATCCAACATTTGGGTACCCTGGCCCTTTAACGTCTTATGTAGCCAACAAATACTGAGAGCAGAGCAATCGTGCTAATACTGTCAGTGTTTTATAGTGTTCCTAGACTCCCATTTACATGTGTGTGCGATATTCATATCTTGCCTATTGGTTCTTGTGTGCGTCACATCTCTGTATCAAGTGTGTAAAACCTCCTTAATCTGGCCTAGTTTTTGAATATTTAACAGTGCTTCATAATAAGTACATTGTGATTGATTCCAAGGCCTTATTAACATACAGCAGTTCTGTGTGAGACTTCCTAATAGATTCTAATAAATTGTTAGTGGGGATTAGATAAATGACCACAATCAGTGGGCTTGTTTCTTCAAGTCCTTGCTATGTGCAAACACAAAGTAAAACAAATCTTCTAATGGTCCAGCTCTCCGATAAACAGGAACATCACCAGGTCTGTTATACATCAGTCTGTCCGCAGCACAGCAAACTGGTAACCGGAGAAGGAGGAGGGGGAGGTTTTAGAGCAAATGTTTAGAAGTTGTGTGAACTTATGTACATGTTTATAAGGGTTAAAGTGTAAGTGCTCATTTAAAGGGAAATTGTGTAGCTATATTGTAATAGATCTGCATTAAGTGTTTAAAACAGTTGGTTTTTGTTAACCTTTTCAGGGGTTTTCTGTCAAATATATAATTCCCTTAAAGTCTTTTTAATTATCTTCTTTGCTGTGGCCATTTAGATTGAGGTAAATTGGCTCTTTCACTGTTTTCAGTAGTCAGTGTAGCATGTTGCAAAGTCAGTACCACTATAAAACACTTCAGTATCCAATTGTATTGTCCTTAAGGTAATAGTAGCATTGGAGAGCTATTTATTACAAACTGAAATATAAATGGAATGATTGTGTATTTCAGATTTGGGTAAAAATTGTGTGTGGATCACTTTACCAACAATATGTTCTATCACTGTTTTAATGTTCCTTTTAATACAATTTTAAAGGAATAGTGTAGTCAAAAATTAAACTTTCATGATTTAGCTAGAGCAGGCAATTTTAAGCAACTTTTTAAATTTACTCCTTTTATCAAATTGAATTAGTTCTCTTGGTATCTTTATTTGAAAAATTGGAAAGTAAAGCTTAGGAGCCGCCCCATTTTTGGTTCAGCATCTAGGTAGCACTTTCTGATTGGTGTCTAAATGCAGCCACCAATCAGCAAGCACTACCCAGGTGCTGAACCGAAAATGGGCCGGCTCCTAAGCTTAGTCTTGCTTTTTCAAATAAAGATAGCAAGAGAACAAAGAAAAATTGATAATAGGAGTAAATTAGAAAGTTGCGTAAAATTGCTGCTCTGTCTTAATCATGAGTTTAATTTTGACTACACTATCTCTTTAATGTACTCTATGAATGAAATTTACATTAAAGTTTTTAAATTATATTTTTTTCGTTTGCTTCCTTATGGATTATAAATGTGCTCCCCCCCCCCCCAGTATTAAAGCAGTTGAATGATAATCTGTGGGGGCAAATTAGAGGTGTCTGAACATGAAACTGGGTTTTAAGCCACTGAGCATACAATTGTAAGATACTTTTCAATGCTTTGTTCTTTTGGTATCTTGTTGAAAAGGATACCAAGGTAATCTCAGGAGCAGTGGTGCACTACTGGGAGCTTGCTGCTGATTGGTGGCTGCACGTATATGCCCCATGTCCTTATTTCCCAGTAGTATTTGATTATAAAAGTAAATTGAAGTATCTTAAAGGACCACTCAATGCAGTAGAATTGCATAATTAACCCGTGCATAATAAAACGACAATGATTTAACACCTACTCTGAATTTCAAATAAGCAGTAGGTTTTTTGTTTCTGACAAATTTATTTGTTCTCCCATTTTCCGGCCCCCGTATCATGTGATAGACATCAGCCAATCCATAGACTAGTATACATATACCCTGTGAGCTTGTGCACATGTTCTCCAGGAAGTGTGAAAATAAAAGAACTGTGCAAAATTTGATAATGGAAGTAAATTGGAAAGTGATTTAAAACTGCTGCTCTGATTCATAAGTTTATTTTGTCTTGTGTGTCCCTTTAAAAGCCTGCCTTGAAGCCACCAGATAAACGATCACAAATGAACTGATTTGTATTCCCCGTTGCTGCTTCCTTTTTAGGATCAATACTTTCCCATATTCAGAAACGAAAGCACTTTAATGAGAAGGAAGCGAGCACTGTGGTTAAAGATATTGCATCTGCCCTGGATTTCCTTCACACGAAAGGTAAGGACGTCCGGTGACTGCTGGTTTAATCTTCGCCACTAGCTTAGACTTTCCTTCTGTAATTCCATTAAACCCATACATTTTCTCTTATGTTGTATTTTTTTATTGAAACCTCTCATATTTTACGCAGTCCTATTGGTGTCATTTGTTTGAAGAGCATTTGTAGGCGCCTGGAGCTCTGTATGGAAGCAGTTTTGCTGGAATGCTTATAAAAATGCTATACACTTTTCAGCATTAGGTAGCAACAATTTTTAACATTGATACAAACATTCTTGCAAAGCTGCTGCTATATAGTGCACCAGGCATGTGCATTCTCCTGAGCTTATGTAGGTATGCTCTTCAACGAAGGATACCAACAAAACGAAGAAAAAATTGATAATCGAAGCAATTTTCTTTTTCTTCAAAATAGTTTTTTGGCTGAATCCCGAAATAAGAATTTTGGGTTCATATCATTTTTTTTTATCTGCATGATCAAAACAGGTTGCAGCAAATCCCCTTCTGATTTCCAGTGCGTTACAATATATTTCAACCCTCTCTGAAAACCCAGAGTAATCATTGCATTAAGTATCTAACATTCTGATTTGAAGCTGTGCAAAGAAGTCTCATTTGTTTATGCTTTGCACATTGAGCATTTCCTGCTATTTGTCACTTGCGCTCTTGTGTTCCTCGCACAGTATATGAATGTATTTCTCCTATGGGTTAATCCTAAATGCTCTGTTTAAATAAATGTGCTTTGTGTTGCTTGTAGGGTGATAAGCGAGAGATGCGACGTGCTGCTAATATTGAACTGCTTTTTTTGAAAGAACATTTTGACTGGATTGAATGTTTGATTTATTTCTCTGTTTTTCTGCCCTAAGCTATTTTACATGTTTTTCTCCCTTCATTAGGTATTGCTCATCGAGATTTAAAGCCTGAGAATATATTGTGCGAGTTTGAAGAGAAGGTACAGCTATTTAGTTGTTTCATATCAGTGCTCCCTTGGGCGCATCCTCTGTGCATCTATTAAACCTTATATTTTTTCAGATGTAGCGGCTAGTCATCTCTAACATGTTGCAGTAATGATACAAAGCAGATTTTGTTAGTAATTTCTTTTATTGCTGCTTCGGGGGTAATGTACGGAGATTTAGTGCATCACATGCAGCTTTTTTACAATTCTATGAGATTCTGGGGCCATATTATGTGATGGAATTGCAAGTTCTGTTTTAGTTTAATCAATTTATTTATTTGCCCATTAAGCTTGTAGTCCCTTGTTTAGCAGATTAGTGTTTGTCTATTAACACAGTGGGTTAATTCTATGTAGGATTCTCTGTCCTCTCATTTATATGTTAGTATGAGCACCATGTCATCGTGCCTATCCCTTGTTCCTAAGGGAATATCCTTTTCCAAAGTAAAATTTATACAGAGGCAGGTGCTTTTAGTCTTTGTATACCACACAAACTCTGATACAACACACTCTCTCCTACAAGACGCACACAAGTCCTGACCAAGTAAACACGATGTTATGACCCAGCAATGGGTCCTGACCCGTGGTTTGATGAATCCTGCTCTAGACAACCAATAGTACAATAAGTAACTGTTCCAATGCATTAGAGCAATTTTACTATTGTAGCTTTATGTCCCTTTCACAACTGCATGTGCATCAGGCATTGGTTCCTGGAGGTAGGTTTTTTTTCTCACACAGGAATTTTTCCTGCATGACTGTGACTAAATGAGTAAATGTCTCTCTAGGAAATCCCTACTCTTTATGACATTGGGGCTAATTTTCTCCATATTCTCAGGTGTCCCCTGTGAAAATATGTGACTTTGACCTTGGAAGTGGTGTGAAGCTGAACAGTGCATGTACTCCCATAACAACCCCCGAGCTAACAACTCCGGTAAGTAACCACCTATAGACATAAGTATTATTTTTCTGTTCAACAGTAAAGGGATTGCTGTATGTCCTCTAAAGAGGCTGATACATTAAAGAATGGAGTAACATGAAACCCAGTTGTCAAAACTGTCCTGCATGTTAGTTCCATATAGAAACCAAGTAGTTAAAGGGATGCTCTCTGCTCAATATAATCGTATTCATTTCTGGCTTTATTTATCCATCTGAAATTATTATTTCTTCTGTTATGTGTGATCAGTCCACGGGTCATCATTACTTCTGGGATATAACTCCTCCCCAACAGGAAATGCAAGAGGATTCACCCAGCAGAGCTGCATATAGCTCCTCCCCTCTACGTCAGTCCCAGTCATTCTCTTGCACCCAACGACTAGATAGGATGTGTGAGAGGACTATGGTGATTATACTTAGTTTTTATGACTTCAATCAAAAGTTTGTTATTTTACAATAGCACCGGAGCGTGTTATTACTTCTCTGGCAGAGTTTGAAGAAGAATCTACCAGAGTTTTTTACTATGATTTTAACCGGAGTAGTTAAGATCATATTGCTGTTCTCGGCCATCTGAGGGAGGTAAAAGCTTCAGATCAGGGGACAGCGGGCAGATGAATCTGCATTGAGGTATGTAGCAGTTTTTATTTTCTGAATGGAATTGATGAGAAAATCCTGCCATACCGTTATAATGACATGTATGTATACACTTCAGTATTCTGGGGATGGTATTTCACTGGAACTACTCTGTTAAAGGTCACTAATCCTTTTAATAAGTATTTATCATGTTAAACGTTTTTGCTGGAATGTAGAATCGTTTACATTGCTGAGGTACTGAGTGAATAAATATTTGGGCATTATTTTCCACTTGGCAGTTGTTTGCTTTTAATTGTGACAGTTTCGTTTCTCTTCACTGCTGTGTATGAGAGGGAGGGGCCGTTTTTGGCGCTCTTTGCTACGCATCAAAAATTTCCAGTCAGCTACTCTTATATTTCCTGCATGATCCGGTTCATCTCTGACAGATCTCAGGGGTCTTCAAACTTCTTTGGAGGGAGGTATATTCTCTCAGCAGAGCTGTGAGAATTTTATATTGACTGTGAATAAAAACGTTGCTCTGTAATTTTTATGTCAAATTTAATTATTGTTATTTTACTAATGGGAACAAACCTTTGCTAAAAGTTGTGTTGTTTTAAAGTTTGATGCTATAACTGTTTTGCAGTTCATTATCTCAACTGTCATTTAATCGTTTAGTACCTCCTTGAGGCACAGTACGTTTTTGCTAAAAAAGATTATAACCAGGTTGCAAGTTATTGCTAGTGTGTTAAACATGTCTGACTCAGAGGAAGATATCTGTGTCATTTGTTCCAATGCCAAGGTGGAGCCCAATAGAAATTTATGTACTAACTGTATTGATGCTACTTTAAATAAAAGTCAATCTGTACAATGTGAACAAATTTCACCAAACTGCGAGGGGAGAGTTATGCCGACTAACTCGCCTCACGCGGCAGTACCTGCATCTCCCGCCCGGGAGGTGCGTGATTTTATGGCGCCTAGTACATCTGGGCGGCCATTACAGATAACATTACATGATATGGCTACTGTTATGACTGAAGTTTTGTCTAAATTACCAGAACTAAGAGGCAAGCGTGATCACTCTGGGGTGAGAACAGAGTGCGCTGACAATACTAGGGCCATGTCTGATACTGCGTCACAGCTTGCAGAGCATGAGGACGGAGAGCTTCATTCTGTGGGTGACGGTTCTGATCCAAATAGATTGGATTCAGATATTTCAAATTTTAAATTTAAATTGGAGAACCTCCGTGTATTACTAGGGGAGGTCTTAGCAGCTCTCAATGATTGTAACACCGTTGCAATACCAGAGAAACTGTGTAGGTTGGATAAATACTTTGCGGTACCGGCGAGTACTGACGTTTTTCCTATACCTAAGAGATTAACTGAAATTGTTACTAAGGAGTGGGATAGACCCGGTGTGCCGTTCTCACCCCCTCCAATATTTAGAAAGATGTTTCCAATAGACGCCACCACTCGGGACTTATGGCAAACGGTCCCTAAGGTGGAGGGAGCAGTTTCTACTTTAGCTAAGCGTACCACTATCCCGGTGGAGGATAGCTGTGCTTTTTCAGATCCAATGGATAAAAAATTAGAGGGTTACCTTAAGAAAATGTTTGTTCAACAAGGTTTTATATTGCAACCCCTTGCATGTATCGCGCCGATTACGGCTGCGGCAGCATTTTGGATTGAGTCTCTGGAAGAGAACCTTAGTTCATCTACGCTAGACGACATTATGGACAGGCTTAGAGTCCTTAAACTAGCTAATTCATTCATTTCGGAGGCCGTAGTACATTTAACCAAACTTACGGCTAAGAACTCAGGATTCGCCATACAGGCACGTAGGGCGCTGTGGCTAAAATCCTGGTCAGCTGATGTTACTTCTAAGTCCAAATTACTTAATATACCTTTCAAGGGGCAGTCTTTATTTGGGCCCGGTTTGAAAGAAATTATCGCTGACATTACAGGAGGTAAGGGCCACGCCCTACCTCAAGACAAAGCCAAAGCTAAGGCTAGACAGTCTAATTTTCGTCCCTTTCGGAATTTCAAAACAGGAGCAGCATCAACCTCCACTGCACCAAAACAGGAAGGAGCTGTTGCTCGTTACAGGCAAGGCTGGAAGCCTAACCAGTCCTGGAACAAGGGCAAACAGGCCAGGAAACCTGCTGCTGCCCCAAAGACAGCATGAACCGAGAGCCCCCGATCCGGGACCGGATCTAGTGGGGGGCAGACTTTCTCTCTTCGCCCAGGCCTGGGCAAGAGATGTTCAGGATCCCTGGGCGCTAGAGATCATATCTCAGGGATACCTTCTAGACTTCAAATTATCTCCCCCAAGAGGGAGATTTCATCTGTCAAGGTTGTCAACAAACCAGATAAAGAAAGAAGCGTTTCTACGCTGTGTACAAGATCTGTTATTAATGGGAGTGATCCATCCGGTTCCGCGGTCGGAACAAGGACAAGGGTTCTACTCAAACCTGTTTGTGGTTCCCAAAAAAGAGGGAACTTTCAGGCCAATCTTAGATTTAAAGATTCTAAACAAATTCCTAAGAGTTCCATCGTTCAAAATGGAAACTATTCGGACAATCTTACCCATGATCCAAAAGGGTCAGTACATGACCACAGTGGATTTAAAAGATGCTTACCTTCACATACCGATTCACAAAGATCATCACCGGTACCTACGGTTTGCCTTCCTAGACAGGCACTACCAGTTTGTAGCTCTTCCATTCGGATTGGCTACGGCCCCAAGAATCTTCACAAAGGTTCTGGGTGCCCTTCTGGCGGTACTAAGACCGCGAGGGATTTCGGTAGCTCCGTACCTAGACGACATTCTAATACAAGCTTCAAGCTTTCAAACTGCCAAGTCTCATACAGAGTTAGTTCTGGCATTTCTAAGGTCGCATGGATGGAAAGTGAACGAAAAGAAGAGTTCTCTTTTTCCTCTCACAAGGGTTCCATTCTTGGGGACTCTTATAGATTCTGTAGAAATGAAGATTTACCTGACAGAAGACAGGTTAACAAAGCTTCAAGATGCATGCCGTGTCCTTCATTCCATTCAACACCCGTCAGTAGCTCAATGCATGGAGGTGATCGGCTTAATGGTAGCGGCAATGGACATAGTACCTTTTGCACGCCTACACCTCAGACCGCTGCAATTGTGCATGCTAAGTCAGTGGAATGGGGATTACTCAGATTTGTCCCCTACTCTGAATCTGAATCAAGAGACCAGAAATTCTCTTCTATGGTGGCTTTATCGGCCACACCTGTCCAGGGGGATGCCATTCAGCAGGCCAGACTGGACAATTGTAACAACAGACGCCAGCCTACTAGGTTGGGGCGCTGTCTGGAATTCTCTGAAGGCTCAGGGATTATGGAATCAGGAGGAGAGTCTCCTTCCAATAAACATTCTGGAATTGAGAGCAGTTCTCAATGCCCTTCTGGCTTGGCCCCAATTAACAACTCGGGGGTTCATCAGGTTTCAGTCGGACAATATCACGACTGTAGCTTACATCAACCATCAGGGAGGGACAAGAAGCTCCCTAGCAATGATGGAAGTATCAAAGATAATTCGCTGGGCAGAGTCTCACTCTTGCCACCTGTCAGCAATCCACATCCCGGGAGTGGAGAACTGGGAGGCGGATTTCTTGAGTCGCCAGACTTTTCATCCGGGAGAGTGGGAACTTCATCCGGAGGTCTTTGCCCAAATACTTCGACGTTGGGGCAAACCAGAGATAGATCTCATGGCGTCTCGCCAGAACGCCAAACTTCCTCACTACGGGTCCAGATCCAGGGATCCGGGAGCGGTTCTGATAGATGCTTTGACAGCACCTTGGAACTTCGGGATGGCTTATGTGTTTCCACCCTTCCCGCTGCTTCCTCGATTGATTGCCAAAATCAAACAGGAGAGAGCATCAGTGATTCTAATAGCGCCTGCATGGCCACGCAGGACTTGGTATGCAGATCTAGTGGACATGTCATCCTGTCCGCCTTGGTCTCTACCTCTAAGACAGGACCTTCTGATACAGGGTCCATTCAAACATCAAAATCTAACTTCTCTGAAACTGACTGCTTGGAAATTGAACGCTTGATTTTATCAAAACGTGGTTTTTCTGAGTCGGTTATTGATACCCTGATACAGGCTAGGAAGCCTGTTACCAGAAAGATTTACCATAAAATATGGCGTAAATACCTATACTGGTGCGAATCCAAACGTTACTCCTGGAGTAAGGTTAGGATCCCTAGAATATTGTCCTTTCTACAAGAAGGTTTAGAAAAGGGTTTATCAGCTAGTTCATTAAAGGGACAGATTTCAGCTCTGTCCATCTTGTTACACAGGCGTCTGTCAGAAAATCCAGACGTCCAGGCTTTTTGTCAGGCTTTAGCTAGGATCAAGCCTGTGTTTAAAGCTGTTGCTCCGCCATGGAGTTTAAACTTAGTTCTTAACGTTTTACAGGGTGTTCCGTTTGAACCCCTTCATTCCATTGATATAAAATTGTTATCTTGGAAAGTTCTCTTTTTAATGGCTATTTCCTCGGCTCGAAGAGTCTCTGAGTTATCAGCATTACATTGTGATTCTCCTTATCTGATTTTTCACTCAGACAAGGTAGTTCTGCGTACTAAACCTGGGTTCTTACCTAAGGTAGTCACTAACAGGAATATCAATCAAGAGATTGTTGTTCCATCCTTGTGTCCAAATCCTTCTTCAAAGAAGGAACGTCTTCTACACAATCTGGATGTAGTTCGTGCCCTCAAGTTCTACTTGCAGGCAACTAAAGATTTTCGCCAAACTTCTTCCCTGTTTGTCGTTTATTCTGGACAGAGGAGAGGTCAAAAAGCTTCTGCTACCTCTCTCTCTTTTTGGCTTCGTAGCATAATACGTTTAGCCTATGAGACTGCTGGACAGCAGCCTCCTGAAAGAATTACAGCTCACTCCACTAGAGCTGTGGCTTCCACTTGGGCCTTTAAGAATGAGGCCTCTGTTGAACAGATTTGCAAGGCTGCAACTTGGTCTTCGCTTCATACTTTTTCCAAATTTTACAAATTTGACACTTTTGCTTCTTCGGAGGCTATTTTTGGGAGAAAGGTTCTTCAGGCAGTGGTTCCTTCTGTATAATGAGCCTGCCTATCCCTCCCGTCATCCGTGTACTTTTGCTTTGGTATTGGTATCCCAGAAGTAATGATGACCCGTGGACTGATCACACATAACAGAAGAAAACATAATTTATGCTTACCTGATAAATTCCTTTCTTCTGTTGTGTGATCAGTCCACGGCCCGCCCTGTTTTTAAGGCAGGTAAATATCTTTTAAATTATACTCCAGTCACCACTTCACCCTTGGTTACTCCTTTCTCGTTGATTCTTGGTCGAATGACTGGGACTGACGTAGAGGGGAGGAGCTATATGCAGCTCTGCTGGGTGAATCCTCTTGCATTTCCTGTTGGGGAGGAGTTATATCCCAGAAGTAATGATGACCCGTGGACTGATCACACAACAGAAGAAAGGAATTTATCAGGTAAGCATAAATTATGTTTTTTTTAAATTGTGGATTGTCTCTATCTTCCAATGGTACTTTATTATTTATGCATGCCAGTGTAGTCTCCTTTTGCACAGGCTCTAAACGCCATTTGTCATGTGATGTCATTGTCATTCTGCACGTGCACAATTTTGATGTGTGTGTGCATGTGACCTACAGTTGTATTTGTATTCGGTTGTACACACACAATGTTACAGCAGAAGCTGTATTAAAAAAGCATTATTTCTACCATTGTTCATTTCAGAATGTTTTAAAGGAAATGTAAAGTTCACTACTTTGCATTTTTAAATTCCACATATTATCTCACTTTTTTTAGTGTCAAGTGTCCAAATGATCTGATGAAGGGTGCAGATAAGCTGGCTATTCCTTAGGTGCTAGAATTTCTATTTAACTAGCAAAAATGCCTCTAGTAAAAGCTGTCAGTGCTTCAGCAGCATACGTATGTGTGTCTGTAGCTGAAGCAGAGATAATGTTTACTAGAAGCGTTTTACTAATACAAGTATATTGCAAAATGCTTCCTTTCTATTTTGAAATGCAGTAAAGCTACTATTATGTCCCTAAGTGAGAAATGAAAGAGAAATTCTAGATGAACCATTTTAAATCTGACAGAGCCTTTTCTGGTACTTTTACTATACAAGAACCATAGTGTCCTCATTTCCCCGGTTGCAGTGTGGATCAGCAGAGTACATGGCCCCTGAGGTAGTGGAGGTTTTCACAGAGGAAGCTACCTTCTATGACAAGCGGTGTGATCTGTGGAGTCTGGGGGTCATTCTATACATTATGCTGAGTGGGTACCCTCCGTTTGTGGGCAACTGTGGCACAGACTGTGGCTGGGACCGGGGTGAGATGTGCAGAGTTTGCCAGGTAAGCAAATGTTCTGTGTGTGGCGCAGCATTCACGTAAACCGGTAACTAAAAATGGTAGTGTTGTCCATTAAAATACGGTTTGTTTATAGGTAAAAAAAATATTGAATGTTTTCTTAAATGTGGTAATCTGTTGCTGCGTTTTCAATCTGATGCTGAGTTTCATGTAGTATACAAATGGCAGATGAAATGTCTTTAGCTGTGCATATACTTGTTTAATGTTTGTATTTATTTTTAAAGAATAAACTATTTGAAAGTATCCAAGAGGGTCAGTATGAGTTCCCAGAGAAGGAATGGTCACGTATTTCCAGCTCTGCCAAAGATTTAATCTCTAAGCTGCTTGTCCGAGATGCCAATAAGCGTCTGAGTGCTGCTCAGGTTCTACAGCACCCGTGGTTGCAAGGGGTGAGTGGGCTGTCCACGTAATGGTTAAAACTAGTGCAACTGGTTGACAGGGAAACATTGTTATGTCTCAGCTGGTTCAAATCCCACAATCCATGACTGAAATGTTTGTTTCCTATTTATAATGGTTTAAATATAGATATACATAGCTTTAATCCTCAAACAGCTATTCATATTCAATGCAATGTGTTCATTGGACTGTTAATGATTTAGATAATACCACAGCTTTAGTAAATACAATGAAACTACACAATAACGTTCTTTACAAATCTTTTTGGTTGTTTGTATTTCTTATTTTCTAGGAGGCTTCTGAAAGAGGATTACCAACACCGCTAGTGCTTCAGAGGTAATATTTTGCTTTCTGTTTCTAAGGGATATATATCCTCTCCACATATCTATTTTGTATAGAGTTTCCATATGGACCAGAAGACCTTTATGTTAGCCATTAAATCTGGGACAAATAGGCGATCGGTGCTTGGTGACCTTCTTGCCAGTTTAGAATATTGCATGTGCATAGTCTAGTGCTCATATAGTATGTTAAGGAATTTGACTAGAGAGACAGTAATTTAAGCAAGATCCCACATTATGTCACAGAATTTAATGGAGTGTAAAAGCTTTGGTCTGAGTTGCTATTTTCCCTTATTCTTCCCATAATAGGAACAGCATCACTAAAGACTTGACCCTCTTTGCAGCTGAAGCAGTTGCCATGAATCGTCAGCTCTCCCAGCATGACAGCGACCTGATGGAGGAGCAGGAGAATATCATCCACGCAATCTGCTCCATGAGGCTGTCTCCACCATCCAAGTCTCGCCTCGCTAAGCGTAGAGCCCGGACCCACGCTCAGAAAGCCATTGGCTCCATTTCAACATGATAGAGCTCTACCGCAACAAGCGCAGGAGGAGTCTGAGCTGATCTGTCCATTTTTTTGCTTAATCATTTATTCTTCAACATGTCCTGCCAGACCCAGTGACTAACGAAGATAGTTGCTGCAGTAGCTCGCTAGAAACATTTTATTTCTACGTTAAAAACAGAACTTTTAATAATATCCAACCTGAGCCTTTTGTTTTACTTGTTGCTGCGATGTTTTTTTTATTAGTTTTATTGTAAACAAAAATCAAATAGTGCACATTAGTTATGTTTGCATCTTCCAATAGTGAACAAGTGCACTTTTATGTAATGTTAAGACTTTTATTTCCCTCAGGTACAGTGGTTGTCTGTATTATCAGTCAGTCCTGCAAGCTAAGCAAGTCTTAACATTATTTTTTAATTTAAAAGTTACAAATATTAATATAGCTCCTATCAACATATCTTCTATTTGTTAATTATTGGTTCTCTACTGTATTTCCTTTAAAACTTTTTATTTAACATCTCATCTGTTAATTTTAACCATTTTTTATGTTGTATAGAATTGTCATACCAAAAATGTATTTTTTTTTTAATGTATGTTTTTATTTTTGTATAATTTATCTCACACCCACAGTATATGCAGATATGTCACAGGTGTCTTAAAATCTCAGAATTTGTTTAAAATTATTTTTTAGCACTTACAGGAACATAGTATTTTTATATGAGGAAACTCTTACAAGGGTATTTTTTTACATAAGCATATGTAGCTGCCTTTTCACTGTGACCTCAGTGAAGGGCCCAGTTGTTTAACACTTAAATGTTTACTTGCATATGAATGTGAAGTTTTAAGAAGAGTGGAGATATGGAGTTGTCCATATTTAATACATATACTAAGAAATAAATATCTAATTTGAACTTATTTCTCTCCTTTTTTCATTATTCATCAATACTGTTAAGATTTGAACAAGCTGAACACTATATATCATAAAGACCATATAGTAAAATAAATAGTAGCTAATATGGGTGAAAATATTCTCAAAAATAGGCACTCACTGGACGCAAGTGTGGATCTTATTAGGATCCAATGGACCCTGTTATCTAATGCAGCATTATGTTTGGTTAGAAGACATTAACAGATTCCTACAGATATCCTGACATTACTACCCGCCTTACGTTTACAGTTCTTTATGCTATATTATGAGCAAGTTTTGCTGTTTATTTGAACCATTGCCTGCCAGATCAGTAACTGGTTGAATGTGGATTTTATTTGTAAAAGTAAGACAGATATTTAACACCTTTCCATTTTCTTTGGTGGATGTGGATATGCAGAGACTTTAAATTTAGTATATTTACTTTCATAAGATGGTGAGAGTTCATGAGACATCACTTGTAGCATAAAACTCTAGTCCACTAGGAGGAGGAAAAAACACCCCTACAGACTAGAGCTGTAATCCTTCCCACTCTCGGATAAACCCTCAAATATTTGTCTCCAAAATGGAGTGTATGGAGTTCTAAAGTGTTAATCTCACAGGCTTCTCAGGTGAAATGCGTATTTATCTGCCAATCTGTTTTAGATGCGGTTCTTTGTAAATCTTTGGCTCTGTGCACTTCCTCTGATTCAGTGTCTACTGGAAGCACTCATCTGCAGCTGAATTAAGCACAGTAGATGAAGGTGCTGACAGGTAAGCACTATATACCTTCACAGGCGGTTAAAATGAACATTTATACACTACTCACACAGCCTGGGGACATACACATAAAACACACAACCTACACACTTTTAAAAAAAAAAAAAGTAACATAAAAGGGTTACTGTCACTTAAAATTTACTGCTATCGGCTTTAGTGCACACCGGAGTTGCCACAATCTCTCATGCAGATCTCTGCATTCACTGGGGCCTGCAAGAAGGCATTCATTTCTGGATGGTGCTTTCTGAGGATTCTTCATCTCTGGAAAATCAGGGCTTACATTTGTGGTGACATTTTATTGCACCTTCCTGCTTCTCTTCTCTCTCCTCACTACAGCGCGGTGGCCATTTTTATCTGTGCAGGGAGAAAAAAACAAAACAAAGGACTGGTGGATGGATGAGACACTAAGACTTACCAGACCTCATTGATTCCTATCATTTTAACCCCTTACTAGCTGTAGTGCATTAATTTAACTTTTAGTTGTTGTTCAATTGTGTTTTTTGCCTTAAGGTGACGGAACATGTTTTCTGTAATCCTTATTGGGATTTGTTTTACATGGGGCACAAAAAGAGTAATAGCACAATCTGGGGTTAACTGTTTGCCTGTATTTACTGTTCCTGTGTTTTTTCATTTATCCTTACTGTTTCCTCAGTATTTATCTAGGGAGCAAACTGGTGCAGCTCAGGTCTCTTCGCTGACCCCTGGAAGGGAAATCCACTAATAATTTAACCCCTTCTCAGTTATGTTCCCTTTGTAAGGATTTTCTGCTCTGTGTCCCTGCTCTTATTGAGTTGAAGGACCATCACAGACCCATCTAAATACCCCAAAGAGAAGAGTGGTATATTTGAATCTTGCATCACTGCTGTGCATGACTTTTCTAAAACTCAGGACCCCAGTGCTGCTTTATGTTTAGGCCAGCTAGTAGTGTAGCTTATGTAGCTGCGACTACATTGGTCTGGTGTGACCTCATGGCGGAAGAAGCTACTCATTAAGAGATCGAAGACTGTGTAAAAATAATCAGAACAGCAAATGCTTTTATGTGTTGCAGCTGTAGGAATTATATGCATCAATGCCAAAAATGCTGCCATGGCTGTTTTGGCTCAACTAGCATATCGGCTTAAAGTCCTGGTCGCTGACATGGGTTCATAGAGCAGATAAAGACTCAGCAAGATTGGGTTTGCTGGATTCTTTTCCCGTTTTGGTAATCTTAGAATTTAATAGACTTCCTTCTCTTCTACCCAGAGGGCAGGTTCCCCCAAAACCTCTTGGAAACCCTTTACTGCTAGGTACAAAACCAAGCAATACAAGAAGTCAGCTCCTGCCTAAAAGTCCCAGTGAAGGTGTGGCCCCCTTTCCAGACAAAGCTCTGGTAAGGAGCAGATTGAATCTCTTTCAGGAGGCCAAGGATAGGTCAGTTAAAGACCCTTGAGTGTTTGTGGAAGATTCCTCTTCTCTTTGGTCCCTTGTTGTGCCTTGAAGGCCAAAGCCTTTCTGGCTTGTGTAAAGGACCTGAAAATAATGGCAGCATTTACTCCTGTTCCAAATGAACAAGTGTTTTATTCAAACCTTTTCATAGTACCAAAGCAGAAGGGTACCTTTTGGCCTTTCTTGGATCCTAAACTCTAGACAAGTTTCTGGAAATACCACCTTTCAAGATTGAGACTATTCAAGCTTAGTGCAAGAGGATCAGCTTATGTCTACCATCTACTTAAAATCTGCCTGTTTACATATCCCTATTCACAGGGATCATTTCAAGTTACTGAGATCTGCCTTTCCATAGCAGACATTACTTTTTTTTGGCTTTTCTATACACTATGGCAACAGCACCCAGAGTCTTTAGAAAAGTTCTAAGAACTTTACTGGCTGTGGTGAAAGCTCAGGGAATCTCTGTACTTGGACGATATTCTGGTGCAGGCACCATCTCTAACTTGGCATGAAGCACACACAAGCAGTCACGATTGGAAAGTAAACTTGCAAAAGAGTTCCTTAACTCATCAGCCCAAGTCTCCTTTCTAGGGTCCATAATCAACTTAGTGACTATGAGACTGTTTCTAACAGATCAATGCAGACTCAGACTGCTATGAGTAAGTGCCAAGGAGAGATGTGAAATGCGTAAGTTGTTTGGTTGAAAATCCTGCATGTATACATATATTTTTAAAGTTCTTAAAGTATTTTTTATTTTATACATTCTGGGTTGCTGCAGTACTTTATTTCCTCCTTAATACAGGGAGAGTCCACAGCTGCATTCCTTACTTGTGGGAAATACTTAACCTGGCCACCAGGAGGAGGCAGATATACCCCAGCCAAAGGCTTAAATACCTCCCTTATCCCCCAGTCATTTTTTGCCTTTCGTCACAGGAGGTTGACAGGGATGTATCGGAAGATTTTGGAGTAGTTCCTTATGGAGGGTAGTACCCTTCTAGATGGGACTGGAGTTTTAAGTAGTCTTGTCAGCCTCTCAGTGAGAGCATTGATGAAAGTTTAGAGTCTGGAGATGCTGAGAGAGTCTTTCTGCGAAACCATCCAGACTCCTATTAACTGCTCCTAAGCAATCGGCGTTGACTAGTTTCGCTGAAGTCCATGTCAGAAGCGCTGCTACAATCTGTCAAACTTGAAGGACCATGTTTCTGTTCCACGGCATAGATTCCGGTAAGATCGTTTCAATTTTTACACATATTGCAAACGCTAGAAGACAGTGTGGCTCCTTTTTATCTATATGGAATCAAAGGTTAATATCTCCTGAGGGGAATTATGAACAGTTGGGTTTAATCATATATGCTTTATTTGATTTTATGCTGCTTTATGTGTAAGATGTTTATGGGCTCATAGGCTAAGATGGAACATACAGGTTTCACTTTAACTTTTGAAGGTTGCACAGCTTAAAAGCTTGGCATGCTTTTTCTCATAGGGACGGTCCTGCATTGCGCACCATGTGACCGGAATGGTCGAGGCTTCCATTGACCGAGTTACTACCGGAGAGGAGTTTTATCTCTGTTCTGTCTGGGTCATAGGAGATGGTGAGTGCCCCAGCCATGGGGGTATAAAGGTGCATTTTTTTTTTTAAATTTAAATAAAGTTCCTGTAGTCCTCCACAAATTGTACTTTAGTTATGGAGGATTCTGATTCATTAGAGGGTTCTCCCTCTGTTTCAAAGAGTTATGCCTGTTTATATGGTGAGGGAGCTCTGGAATATCCACCCTCTCAATGTTCCATATCCTTTTAATAAGGGGATTATATCAAATAAGGTTGACATGTTTGATACCACTGAGCCGCCCACCTCTGAGGAGTCCTTGTCCAGTGAGGTGCACTCCCTACATGCATCTTTTTATACACATGCAGCTTCCCATTGCACTGCTAATCCTCCATCTGGAGGGAGCCTTTTTTCACCAGACGTTACTGCGCAGTTTCATACGGTGGTGTCTGCAGCCATTAGTGCTTTCCCTCGCACTGCTAAGCTAAAGGTTAAATCTTGCACTCCTGCCTAGGGGGCCATCATGTAAGTTGTTGGATATATCTGATTGGTTATACGAGGATGAGGTTTTCTCTGTGACTTGAGTATGAACTTTCAGGGTTGGAGTCTGCTGCCTATAATCCTCCGCCTGTGGAGGATCCAGTTTTAAGCTTTACGCTTTCTACTAAAGGAGGTTTTGACTACATTAGAGGTTTCAAAAGCCAAGCTGCCAGACGAGCCTTTGGGTTCTAAATTTGATGGCAATCATTGACAAGTGGGACAGGATTAGGTTCCTTTTCCCTGCCACCTGCCTTTTAAGGATCCCGGTTTCGGGCTCTCTATGACGGTGGGTTTTCTTTTTTCCCATCCCTGCTTGGTTGGCGCTATTTTTACGCTTGCCACACTTAATACTAGCCCGTGTGAGGATAGTTCGTCGTTCATAGAGCCCCTGGATATAAGGATGGAAACTCTGTTAAAGAGGGTGTTTCAACTAAGGGGATATTTGCTACCTTTTGGTGCGTCTCCTCCTCGAAATTGATTGATGTGGAGGGTTCCCTCGACATTTTTCATGAAAGAATTACTGCCTTCTGGGTTACTAATTCTTTTATCTGTGCTGTTATTACACAGATTAATTGGCCTAAGGCTAAGACAGATATAATTTACAGATATAAAATATAAGTCTAGTCTCTTTCCCTCTCCTTTAAGGGAAAGAGTTTGTTTGACTATCTCCACGGTTTCAGGTGCCAAGGGATCTGTCCTCCTTTGGAGTCATTGTCCCGGTACCTATCGCAGAGAGAGGTTTGGGATACTATTCAAACCTTTTCGTGGTTCCAAAGAAGAGGGAACTTTCCGTCCAGTTCTGGACCTAAAGTGCTTAAAGTGAAGATAAACTTTGGTGAATGAAAGCCTGTTTTTTTTTAAAAAAAAAATACTATTAAATACAGGGGCGCTTTCATCAAAGTTTACAAGGCAGCCGTTTTGTTAAAAAAAAAAATACAATTTTATTCTTTTCACAGCTACAGCAGCTTCCCCCACATAGAGATCCTCTATTCACACATCAGCAATGACTAATCCTGCTTCCTCCAATCACAGCATGGCCTCAGGCAATGACTACCCTGGGGGGTAGAGGGTCTCTAGGTGGGGGAAACTGCTGTAGCAGTGAAAAAAAAAAAAAAGGTAATTTAAAAAAAAAAACTGTTGCTTTGTAAACTTTGATGAATGAAAGTGCCCCTGTTTTTAATAGTATTTTTAAAAAACGGGCTTTCATTCACCAAAGTTTACCTTCCCTTTAAACACATTTCTAAATGTCCCCTCGTCAAGATGTGGACATTAAGGTCCATCCTTCCCTTAATTCAGGAAGGGCAGTTTATGACCACTATAGATCTGAAGTAGGCATTCCTTCACCTTCCAATCCACAGGGAACACTTCCAGTTCCTCAGGTTTGTGTTGTTGGACCAGCACTTCCAGTTAATTGCACTTCAGTTTGGTCCAGCTACTGCTTCAAGAATTTTTACGAAGGTTCTAGGGGCTCTTCTATTAGTCTCCAGAACCCGGGGTGTAGTAGTAGCTCTCTACTTGGACGATACTCTGGTACAAGGACCATCGTTTCGTCTAGCTAAAGACCATTCGGAATATCTCCTTTTTTTCCCCGATCCCACGGAGGAATAGAGAAGAGAGTTTTTTTTCCAAGCACCAGGGTGGAATTCCTGGGCACGATAATAGAAATATTCTCATGTCTATGGAGTCTAACAGACCAGAGAAGTTGCGAGCTAGCTTCAACATGTCTTGCCCTCCAGACTTCCTTAAGGCCATCTGTGGCTCAGTGTATGGAGGCCATTGGTCTCATGGTGTCCAGCATGGACATCGTTCTCTTTGCCAGGTTCCACCTCAGGCGACTGTGCATGCTGAGGCAGTGGAACGGCGATCATTTGGATCTGTCACAACCGATTTCTCTTGAAAAACCGGTCGAGAGAATCTCTCTTGGTGGCTCTGTCCGGATCACCTGTCCCGAGGGACATCCTTTTTAAGACCATTCTGGGTGACTGTGACTACGGACGCAAGTCTGTAAGGATGGGGAGCTGTTTGGGGCGCCAAGAAGGTGCAGGGTCTGTGAACGCAGGATGAGAGCCCCTTCCTGTTCAACATTCTAGACCTTTGGGCAACATTCAATGCTCTGAAGGCTTGGCCCCTACTGGGTTCGTCCCAATTTATCTATCTGATTCCAATCAGACTATAAGCAAATGTAAGCAAGGTAAATAGTACTGAATAGATGATACCGAACTACACTCTAACAACTATCTCCTGAAGTGGATAGTTAAAAACTTAAACTAAGAAACCCTTACAGAGTGAGCGCTAATAAATATCAGCTAAAGGTAAATATGGAATAATTGACACAATAAATACTTGCTGAATTCAACGTTTACAACAGTATTTAAATGGTTCTTTTAAAACCTATTTGCTAAAAAAGGCAGTATTTAAAACCCAAGTTATTTTATCTTTTAAAAATACAATCATAAAATCACAATTCATATAAGATAACAATATAGAGTGCACACTCTTAAAAACATGTAAAACTAAAACAACTAAAAAAAGGGGGGTCTTCCCTCTCTGGTTTAAATTAAGTGGGGCTATAGCCACAACTAAGTAATGTTCCTTAATGGAGGATCGCAAAAAGATATGGCTTGCACCTTCTGCTCTGAAAGCTCACTAAAATGCCACTTTTATTATGTGTTTATACTTGCACTGTGTTTTAGCATCCAACACTTTAAACTCTCCTGTATGCAGCTTGTCTGTGTTTTCTGTTACCGCTTTCCCCAGGTTCCTTTATGCAGTCAGAATCTCCTTAGGACTGAAAGGTTACTGTATTAGCAGCTTTTTTCATCCGGTCCCTAATTGTGTTGGTGATCCGGTCTTAAATCACAGCTTAGGGGTCATTCCAGAAAGACACAATAGTTTTCTTTAAGCAGTTCTTTCTCTTGTAAGGTGTATCTAGTCCACGTATTCATCCATTACTTGTGGGATATTCTCCTTCCCAACAGGAAGCTGCAAAAGGATCACCCACAGCAGAGCTGTCTATATAGCTCCTCCCCTAACTGCCACCTCCCAGTCATTCTCTTGCAGCTCTCGACAAGGGAAGTAGAGAGATGTGGTGCATTAATGTAGTTTATCTTCGATCAAAAGTTTGCTATTTTCAAATGGTACTGGAGTTGTACTATTTTAGCCTCAGGCAGAAAGTTGAAGAAGAGTCTGCCTGTGGTTTTTTGATGATCTTAGCAGGTTGTAACTAAGATCCACTGCTGTTCTCACACATAACTGAAGAGAGAGGTAACTTCAGCTTGGGGAATGGCGTGCAGGGTCTCCTGCTCTGAGGTATGTGCAGTTTTAAATTTTTCTAGAGAGAGGATAAGCTAGAAAATGCTGACAATACCGAATTTATTTAAGGTAAGCCTGATTACAGTGATTTAATAACGACTGGTATCATGCTTGCTGTAAAGGGTAATATTTTTATTATTTACTCACATTACTGAATAGATATAACGTTTGCTTGAAGGTGTTTAAACGTTTATTACATATTGGTGATAAAACTTTATTCTGGGGCCCAGTTTTTTCCACATGGCTGGCTAGATTTTGCCTAGGGATAGTTTTTTAAGGCCCTCTCACAGTGAGTACAGGTTGGGAGGGGCCTAGTTTTTGCAGCTTGAGACATCCAGCTTCCCTGAAGGAGTCCCCTGAACATTTAGGACCTCTCTAAAGGGTTTTTGTGCCTTCCAAAGTCATATGGGCAGGTAGGGCCACAGTAGAGCTGTGGCAGTTTGTTGTGACTGTTTAAAAACGTTTATCGTTTTTTTGATCCGGTTTTGAAACTAAGGGGTTAATCATCCATTTGCAAGTGGGTGCAATGCTCTTGCAGCCTATTATACACATTGTAAAAATTTCGTAAGATTTACTGCTTTTTTTCACTGTTTTGCAGTTTCTTTGATTGTTTTTTTCTCTTAAAGGCACAGTACCGTTTTTATTTTTTGCTTGTTCAGTTATTAAAGTGTTTTCCAAGCTTGCTGGTCTCATTACTAGTCTGTTTAAACATGTCTGACATAGAGGAAACTCATTGTTCATTATGTTTAGAAGCCATTGTGGAACCCCCTCTTAGAATGTGTACCAAATGCACTGATTTTACTATAGATTACAAAGACCATATTCTGGCTTTAAAAAATTTATCACCAGAAGAAATTGACAAGGAGGAAGTTATGCCGTCTAACTCTCCCCACGTGTCAGATCCTATAAATCCCGCTCATGGGACGCCTAGTACATCTAGTGCGCCCATTGCGTATACCTTGCAAGACATGGCGGCAGTTATGAATCATACCCTTACAGAGGTATTATCTAAACTGCCAGGATTGCAAGGAAAGCGAGACAGCTCTGGGACTAGAATAAATACAGAGCTCTCTGACGCTTTAGTAGCTATGTCTGATACACCCTCACATTATACTGAAGCTGAAGCAGGGGAGCTTCAATTTGTGGGTGATTTTTCTGATTCAGGGAAGATACTTCAATCTGATTCTGATATGTCTACATTTAAATTTAAGCTTGAACACCTCCGCGTATTGCTCAGGGAGGTTCTAGCAACTCTGGACGACTGTGACACTATTGTAGTCCCAGAGAAATTATGTAGATTGGATAAATACTTATACTAAATTCTACAAATTTGATACTTTTGCTTCTTCGGAGGCTATTTTTGGGAGAAATGTTTTACAGGCAGTGGTGCCTTCCGTTTAAGCGCCTGCCTTGTCCCTCCCTTCATCCGTGTCCTATAGCTTTGGTATTGTATCCCACAAGTAATGGATGAATCCGTGGACTGGATACACCTTACAAGAGAAAACAAAATTTATGCTTACCTGATAAATTTATTTCTCTTGTGGTGTATCCAGGCCCGCCCTGTCATTTTAAGGCAGGTGTTTTTTAATTTTTAAACTACAGTCACCACTGCACCCTATAGTTTCTCCTTTCTCTTGCTTGTCTTCGGTCGAATGACTGGGAGGTGGCAGTTAGGGGAGGAGCTATATAGACAGCTCTGCTGTGGGTGATCCTCTTGCAGCTTCCTGTTGGAAAGGAGAATATCCCACAAGTAATGTATGAATCCGTGGACTGGATACACCACAAGAGAAATAAATTTATCAGGTAAGCATAAATTTTGTTTTTTCTCTTGTTTGCAGTCTTAGAGTCTCTAGCACTGTTAAACTAGTGCCTTAAAGGAGTTCAATCAGAATGTTGTTTTTTGCTCCTTGCAGATCCTTGTAACAAACCATGTTTGTGCTCCAAAAGGAAAACAGTCCAGCAGCAGCTAATCAATTTCAACTAGTTTCAGCCTTGTGCAGGCCTTTCCAATCCAATCAGACTATAACCTTGGTGGCTTACATCAACCATCAGGGGGAATGAGAAGCTCCCTAGCAATGAAGGAAGTATCTTGGATTCTGGAGTAGGCGGAGAACCAAAACTGTTCGCTGGAGAACCAAAACTGTTCGCTGTCAGTGATCCACATTCCAGGTGTGGACATCTGGGAAGCGGATTTTCTCGGCAGACAATCCTTTCATCTGGAGGAATGGTCTCTCCATCCTGAAGTGTTTGTAGAGATATGCAACAGGTGGGGAATGTCGGAGATAGATCTCACGGCGTCCTGTCTCAAAACCAAGATACCCAGATATGGGTTGAGGTCCAGGGATCCTCAGGCGGATCTAATAGATGCATTAGCGGTGCCTTGGAGGTTTAATCTAATTTCTCTCTTCCTGCCATTTCTTTTCCTTTCTCGGGTGGTGGCTCAAATCATACAGGAGCAGACGTCAGTGATACAGATTACTCCATCGTGGCTGCGAAGGATATGGTTCGCGGTTCTAGGGGGGATGTCATCATCTCCTCCTTGGAGGTTACCTTGTCGCAGGGATCTGCTGGAACAAGGCCCCTTTCTTCATCAAGATCTAGCTTCTCTGAGGCTGACTGTGTGGAGATTGAACACTTAGTCTTGGCTAAGAGAGGGTTTTATGAGAGTAGTATTGATACTCTCATTCAAGCTCGTAAGCCGGTTACTCATCGCATCTATCATAAGGTGTGGATGACCTACTTATTCTGGTGTACGTTTTTTTTTTTTTTTTCTTGGCACAAGTAAAGGTTGCCAGGATTCTTTCTTTTCTCCAGGATGGACTGGAGAATGGCCTCTCAGCTAGTTCCTTGAAAGGACAGTTCTCGGCCCTGTCCGTTTTACTGCACAAGAGGCTCGCTGAGCTTCTGGATGTGTACAGTCTTTTGTTAAGGTTCTCACTAGGATCAGGCCGGTTTTAAGATCTAATGCTCCTCCTTGGAGTTTAAATCTTGTTCTTAAAGTTTGCATCAGGCTCAGTTTGAGCCTATTCATGAGGTTGACATTAAGTTGTTGTCTTGGAGGGTTCTTTTTCTACTAGCTATTGCTTCTGCGCACAGAGTCTCTGAGATTGCTGCCTTGCAATGTGACCCTCCTTATCTGGTGTTCCATGCTGATAAGGCTGTTTTACGAACTAAGTTAGGATTGTTTCCTAAGGTTGTGTCAAATCGCAACATCAATCAAGAAATTGTGGTTCCTTCCTTATGTCCTAATGCTTTATCGAAGTAACGTTTAATGCATTATCTGGATGTGGTTCATGCCTTAAAGTTCTATCTTCAGGCTACGAAGGAATTTAGACAAACTTCTTTGTTATCTATTCTGGGAAGCGTAGGGGTCAGATGGCCTCTTTGACTTCCTTATCTTTTTGGTATATATAAGCGGAGTATCATCCGCTTAGCATATGAGTCAGCGGGTCTTAAGTCTCCTCAGAGGATTACGGCTCATTCTACGAGAGCAGTGGCTTCCTCTTGGGCCTTCAAAAATAAGGCCTCTACGGATCAGATTTGTAAGGCGGCTACCTGGTCCTCCTTACATACTTTTTCCACATTTTACAAAATTGATGTTTTTTTGCATCTGCTGAAGCAGCCTTCGGAGAGAGGTTTTGCAGGCTGTGGTGCCCTCAGATTAGGGACCGCCTCTCTTTTTTTACCCTCCCGTTAGCATTCAGTGTCCTCTGGAGCTTGGGTATAATTTCCCACAAGTAAGGAATGCAGCTGTGGACTCCTTTTTCACTCTGATATTTCTTCTACTGTTCCTTGTTCCCTCGGCAGAATGACTGGTGGATGAGGGAGGTTGGGGAGGTATTTAAGCCTTTGGCTGGGGTGTCTTTGCCTCCTCCTGGTGGCCAGGTTCAGTATTTCCAACAAGTAAGAATGCTGTGGACTCTCCCTGTATGCAAGGAAAGGAAATTATCTGGTAAGCATAATTTATGTTTTTGATCATACAGGTCTGTTTTTATCTTCATCTCATTCCTCTTCCTTCCATGGCTCAATGCATGTAAGTTATGGTTCTCATAGTTTCTGCTTCAGATTCACCAGATTTTATTTGCTGCCTCTCCAATTTAAGATGTTACAGCAGTTGAGCAGAGACTACGAAGATCTGTTGGACTATAAGACCGAGCAGTCTTTAATATGGTGGCAGAACCACCAGTCCCTTGTTCAGGGGCATCTTTTCTCCGGACAGCTTGCTTTGTGGTCACCAGACACCAGCCTGACAGGTTGGTGGGCAGTCTGTGTTTCTTAGAGCGTAAATAGTTTGGCCTCCTTGTTAGGTGAGGTTACCTATAAACATTCTGAAACTGCTTAATCCTGCCTAGGATGGGATTGTCTACTTGAAGCAAATTGCTGCAGCAGAGGAGGTAAGCAGAGTGGGCGAAGGTGCTTAAAGGTAAGTACCTGCACCTTAATAGCCCCCAGCTATTAGTATGGATGAGTTCACATGCTTCAAATAGTCTGGGGACATATTTATACATCATACACCTTAAACTAGCAGTTTATAGCACTTTTTTTAGGTTACTGTTGCTTTAAATTTAGAATGGTCAGCTTAGCGTGCTCAGAAGTTGTTTCTGAGCTATGCACAGTATGTTTTACTTTGATCTATGCTACATTTCTGCTAGTTAACCTGGTTTTTAGCTTTAGCACTTGCTGTTAGCGCCGCTGCTCTAAGGGTTAACTGTTTTAGTGCACCTTTTCGGTGTTATAATCCCATCCTGTTCCTGTGTTGCTGTTCTCAGTGTGTACTAAGGCTCTCAGGACTGGTGGAGATACATTTTTCTTTAACCCTTTATGTGCTTTATTTGCTATGTAAACCCCTTTAAGTTGTTTTTTTTCTCTCTCAGCTCTTATTTGAACAGTACCTTTGTTATATTACTGTTAACCTTTTAAGGGTTAATCAGTTTTACATTGTGCCTTTTCTTCCTTCGAGGTTAACTATTTGTGTGCTTTATACTGCTTATTTGCTTTAGTCCATCTGATACATAAAGGGACAGTCTACACCCGAATTTTTATTGTTTAATAAATAATATAAATAATTGTTTTAAATAATACCTTTATTACCCATTCCCCAGTTTTGCATAACCAACACAATTATATTAATATACTTTTTACCTCTGATTACCTTGTATCTAAACCTCTGGAGACTGCCCCTTATTTCAGTTCTTTTGACAGACTTGCATTTTAGCCAATCTGTACTTACTCCTGGGTAACTCCATGAGCACAGTGTTATCTATATGACACACATGAACTAACACCCTCTAGTGGTGAAAAACTGTCAAAATGCATTTATATAAGAGGCGGACTTCAAGGTCTAAGAAATTAGCATATGAACCTCCTAGGTTTAGCTTTCAACTAAGAATACCAATAGAACAAAGCAAAATTGGTGATAAAAGTAAATTGGAAAGTTGTTTAAAAGTACATGCCCTATCTGAATCATGAAAGTTTATGTTGGACTAGACTGTCCCTTTAAAGGAACACTAAACCCATTTTTTTTATTTCATGGTTCCGATAGGGCATGCAATTTTAAGCAACTTTCTAATTTACTCCTATTATCAATTTTTCTTTGTTCTCTTGCTATCTTTATGTGAAAAAGCAGGAATAAAAGCTTACGGGCCCGCTCATTTTTGGTTCAGAACCTGGGTAGCGCTTGCTGATTTGTGACTAAATGTAGCCACCAATCAGCAGGTGCTGAACCAAAATGGGCCGGCTTCTAACCTTACATTTCTGTTTTCTTAAATAAAGATAGCAAGAGAATAAAGAAAAATTGATAATAGGAGTGAATTAGAAAGTTGCTTAAAGTTGCAGCTCTATCTGAATCATGAAATAAAAAATTTGGGTTTAGTGTCCCTTTAAGCTATTTCCTTACTGGTACTATGGAGCAAACTGGTGCAATGCAAACATCTGGTCCACCAGCTGATCATCTAGAAGGGAGATTCCCTGTCCCTTCTAGTTTGTGTTTGTTTTGTAAGGATTTGGAGGTGTGTGTCCCTGCTCATCTTTGTATCTCATACATTGTCTATTGCTAATCCTGAACAAGGTTTTTTTTGCGCTTTAGAGTCTGCTAGGGTTTTTACCCTATCAGAGTTGCTCCCAGGAGTATTCAGGAGGATAATATTCACTCTATTAGTGAGGTTTTAGCTTACTTGCCTCCAGCTGTTAAGCACAGACATTTGAAAGGGTTTCTTTGGCCTTTTGCTCATCATAGTGGCCGCTCCTAAGGGAAGTCATTAAAGGGTATCTTAGGGTTTTCCTTTAGGAGCGGCCACTCTAAAAATACGCATTAACGAGAGGGTTGTCTCTGAATCTGAGGACTCTTATTCTGAGGCCAGTCGCTTTGAGTATCAGGACCCTGGTGCTGTGGCACAGAATGGGTCCTTTAACCCTTTCATGACAGGGTTATAAAGTCTACATCGGAACAACGTTCCGATGTAGACAAATTGAAATCGCACGATCGCGAGATTTTAATTATGGGATTGGGTCTGGGGGGCATCCCTATGACGCTAGGAACGCCCTCCAGACCGCGATCAAATCCTGCAAGCCTAGTAGGCTTCAGGACAGCCGTTTGCGATGACGTTGTATTCCGTCATAATGGCTTAAAAAGCCCAGTGCCGTTGTGATGGAATACAACGGCATAACTGCATTAAAAGGTTAATTTCATGATTGAGCATATTCTTGCCTTATCATGTTTTCATTGCTTTAGAGGTAGAGGGTTGTCCTGCTACAGTCAAGCAACCTGTTAAGAGGATTGATGTATTTTTTAAGGCAGCTCCTAAGTAGCCTTACTCTTTTCACATGCCTGATTTAGTTATTGAATAATTTCTAAGGAATGGCAGATATCAGGTATTCCTTTTGTTCCATCCACCAAATTTAAATCTATGTTTCCTCTTCTGTTAATACAGCGATCTGGTTTCTCAGGTAAATACAGCCATTTCCACTGGATAGTTCCTATTTTAAGGTTTCTTTAGATAGAACACTTGATGGTTTTTGTTTAGACCTTCAGGCAGTGTAGCCTGTGTAACTGCTGTCACTACTGTTTGGTCTGATAATCTATCAGAACTTGTTTCCGGTGAAACCATGAGATTAAGGATCGTATTAATCTCCTGATAACAGGAAATGTGTGATGCTGCAGTGGAAATGATTTGCATTAATGCTAAGAATGCTGCATTAGCTGCTTTATCTAGGTGATCCTTGTGACTTAAGTCTTGGTCTGCTGATATGGTTTCTAAGCACAGACTACTTTATTTCCCTTTTCAGGGTAAATCTCTGTTTGGTCCTGGACTGGATGCTATTATTGCCACATTCACTGTTGGTAAGGGAGATTTTCTGCCCCAGGATAAGAAATCTAAAGGTAAGCTTAGATCTGCTGGGCATTTTCATACCTTTTGGCAATCTAAGGCTCTTAAAGATTCACCTTCTGCCCAGAGTTCTGACTATTTTAAATCCTCCTGGAAATCTTACTCTTTTTGGTCCAAAAACAAACAGTTCAAAAAGTGTACCTTAGCTCCAAAGACCTCATGAAGATGTGGCCCCCATTCCAGATCAGTGTGGTGGGGGGGTTGAGTCTCTTTTGAGAGACTTGGGAGAGATCTGTTCAGGATCTCTTGCTATTGCAAATCATTTCTCAGTGTTATTCAATAAGTTTTTGTTCAAGGCCGCCTCAGAGAAAATTCTTTGTCTTGAGTGCTTCAAGATCCTCTAAAGGCCCAAGCTTTCTTGGCTTTTCTGATAGATCTGGAATTAATGAGTGATTACTCCAGTTTCAACTTCAGAATTATACCGGGTGTTTTATTCGAATCTCTTTATATTTCTAAACAAAGAGAGGGTACTTTTTAGCCTGTTTTTGGTTATAATATTAAACAAAATCCTGGAAGTTCCTACATTCCAGATGAAGACAATTAATGGTTTACTTACATTAGTTCAGGAGGGTCAGTTTGTCTACTGTAGCATTTACAGATGCTTATTTGCATGTCATTTTACACAGGATATCTTGTCAAGTTCCTAAGATTTGCTTTTCTAGACAAGCATTATCAGTTCATGGTCCTCCCTTTTGGTCTGGTTACAGCTCCCTGTGTGTGTACATAAGTACTGGGAGCTCTGTTGTCTGTAGTTCACAATGAAGGAATTTCTGTAGTTCCTTACATGAACAACATTCTGGTTCAGGTTCCTTCTTATCGGGCTGTGTCTCATGCTCAGATGGTTCTTCAGTTGTTTCAGAGTAACTGTTGGAAAATAAATATTCCAAAAATCTCTAACTCTTTAGACCCGTATTTCTTTTCTGGGCCTCATAATAGATTCTGTGACTTTTTTTTTTTTTTATCTCTGCCAGATCAGTACAGACTGAAGCTGCAACAGGCATGTGGCGTTTTGCAGCCGAATCCTCTCCCTCCCATTGATTAGTGCATGAAAGTTGTGAGTCTCATGATGACTGCTTTAGATGCAGTTCTATTTGCCAGATTTCATCTTCGGTATTTCCAATTGTAGATGCTGCATCAATGGAATGGGGACCATGATGATCTGTGTGAGGATTTTGTTAGATCACAAGACAAGACAGTTTTTGACTTGGTGGCAGACTCACCAGTTCTTGGTCAGTGACCCTCCTTTCTTTGGCCAGTGTGGATCGTAATTTCCACAGATGCCAGTCTGTTAGGTTGGGGGGCAGTCTGGGGGGCTTGTAGGGAGTTTTGTCTCCTCAGCAGGTGAGGTTACTATTAAATATACTGGAATTCAGTGCAATCTGCTCTCCAGAGTTGGCTCAACATCAGACACAAATCTTTTCTGATATTTCATTTAAACAACGTCACGGCAGTGGCTCATGTCATCGCTAAAGAACTCAGAGTTCCTCTCTGATGATTGAGTGAAGTGTCCCGCATCATCAGTTGGGCAGGGTGTCGTCATTGCAGGACCTCTGCCATTGACATTCCAGCTGTGAACAATTGCAAGGCAGACTTTCTCAGTTACCAATATCTTTACCAAGGTGAATGGTCTGTGAATCAGGAAGTTTTCGACCCAATTGTTAGATGTTGGTGTCTGCCAGAGATATAGATCTCATGGCTTCTCATTTGAATCACAAACTGCCACAGTATTGTGCCAGGTCTCTGGACCCCCGATTAAGTCAGATAGATGCCCTAGTGGTCCCATGATAGTTCAGCTTGATTCACATCTTCTTTGCCCTGCATTATTTTTTGCCGCTTTCTAGTGGTCAGGAGGGGAATATTTCCACACTCCCATCATGAAATAAATTAATTTATCAGATAAGCATAAATTTAGTTTTTTTCCGGGTGCTCTGGTAACGGTTAATTTTGGAATTCCTTTTTCCGACTTTAATTAGAATCAGACTATTTGACCAGTTTGCTCCTCCATGGAATATTAATCTTGTTCTGAACCTACCCATGGCTTGAGCATTCAGTTCCTGTTCTGGAAGAATCTCTTCTAGCAATTTTTTCAACCAGGACAGTTTTTGAACTTTTAGCTTTATCTTGCAATCCTCCTTTCCGGATTTTTCATTTGGATAAAGCTGTTCTTCAAACCAGCTATTCTTTTCTTCCTAAGGTATTAGCTATGGATACTATCCAGACTTCTCCACAGAAAATTTAGCCAGCTGAATTGCATTATAAGGTAGGCTGGAGGGGCAGTGAATTACTTTTCTTTTACAAGATATGACGAGTCCACAGATTTCATCCTTATGGGATATCGCCTCCTGGTCAGCAGAAGGAGGCAAAGAGCACCACAGCAGAGCTGTATATATATAGCTCCTCCCTTCCCTCCCACTCCAGTCATTCTCTTTGCCTGTGTTAGTGATAGGAAGAGGTAAAGTGAGGTGATAGTTTGGATTCTTCAATCAACAGTTTATTATTTTTAAATGGTGCTAGTGTGTACTATTTTTCTCAGGGCTAGAGCTTCTGGCTTTTCAGCACACTATGCAGACACGCTCCCATATTGATTGCTGCCCTGCTGATGGTCTTAGCAGATATTATCTAAGACTCTATTTGTCCCCACAGGCGTGCTGGAGGTGAGGAAATAGGAACATCTTCATTGTGTGGGATAGCTTCATACTGCGTTCAGCGTTGAGATATGTACAGTCATTTATTTCTGGGGAGACTGAAGTATCTCAGAACAGACTGGCACTTATTCCCTGTACAGGGAAAGGGTAATCGTTTTGCATTACAGATTATGTGCATAAGTATTCCCTTTTTTTGTTTGGATAATCAGTAGCCTAATAAAGGGTTAACCAGGGGCTATGTTTTTACTATGGGCTTGACGCTGGGAGATTATGGCATGCGCAGCAAAGTATTCTATTTAACTTTGGCATTAATGGACTAGTTTGTGTTTATGTGAAGGGGCACATTGGTGATTCGAGGTACTTTTATAGGAACCAACATGTTTATTTGCCATGCGGTGCTTGCTGTAACCGGGGACTTTAGTTGCGCCCACGAGGGGCGGGGGTTGAGTTTTGCGCGCTCAGACGCGCATTTTCTATCCGGATCCTGTCTTGGAGCAGCATGTTTCTAGGCTCCGGTGTGGCCTAAGTCGCCTGTGTTTACAAACTTCACAAGCAACTTTAGGAGCGCCGTCCACGACTATTCAGTGTTTCGTTTTGGGACAGGTAGGCGCCACAGCAGAGCTGTGGCGAGGTGCAAGGGGTTAATTTAGACTGAAATTGCCTTATTCGGTAATACACTTACAGTATAAGTTTTTATAAGTCGTAGGGTGTTTCCAAATTAATGCAGCTTATTGCGGTGCAACAAACGCATATATGGCTTTTAATTTTTAAAGAGACAGTACACCAGTTTTTTTTTCAGCAACTTTTCTAAAGAATTTCAGAGAAAACGACCAATACTGCTATTGCTGGTTTGTTTGTCATGGCTGAACTTCAGGAAAATACCTGTTCTTTGTGTTTAGATGCCAATGTGGAACCCCCTATTACTTTTTGTCCCTCATGTACTGAGAGGGCTTTACAATGTAAAGAACAAATATTCTTTAATGCAAGTATATGTAAGGAGGCTTCTCAGACTGATGAGACTCAGGGTATGCCGCAGCTTTCTCCCCAAGCGTCACAACCTTTAACGCCCACACAAGCGAGGCCATGTTCTTCAACTGCGTCCACTTCATTCACTCTGCAGGATATGGCTGCAGTTATGTCATCCACTCTTACAGAAGTTTTATTTAAGTTGCCAGTGTTACAAGGCAAACGCAGCAGGACAGAGACCCATGTAGTCTCTACGACTTCTGATGCTTTAATGGCCATCTCCGATATACCTTCCCAGGGCTCTGATTTGGGAGGTAGGGAGGCCCTGTCTGAGGGGGAACTGTCTGACTCAGGAAGTGCATTACCCCCGACAGATTTGGACGTCATGTCCTTCAGATTTAAGCTTAAACACCACCTGCTTTTACTGCGAGAGGTTTTGGTGACTCTGGACGACTGTGACTCTATTGTGGTCCCACCAGAGAAATTGAGTAAAATGGACAAATACTTAGAGGTCCCTTCTTATTCCAATGTTTTTCCGGTTCCTAAGAGAATCTCAGAGATTATTGCTAGGGAATGGGAAAGACTGGGAATCCCGTTCTCCCCTTCCCCTATTTTTAAGAAAATGTACCCTATAGCTGACACTGTTCGGGACTCTTGGCAGACGGTCCCTAAGGTGGAGGGAGCTATTTCTACCCTGGCGAAGCGTATGACTATCCCTATCGAGGACAGTTGTGCTTTTAAAGACCCCATGGATAAGAAGTTGGAGGGTCTTCTAAAAAAAACTCTATATTCATCAGGGGTTTTTATTGCAATCGGTGGCCTGCATTGTAACAGTCACGACTGCGGCTGCTTTTTGGTTTGACACTCTAGAAGAGTCTCTTAGAACTGAGACCTCTGTAGAGGAAATACAAGACAGAATTAAGGCGCTGAAGCTGGCTAATTCCTTTATTACGGATGCTTCCTTTCAGATAACCAAATTAGCTGCTAAGAGTTCAGGATTCTCCATCTTAGCATGAAGAGCTTTATGGTTAAAGTCTTGGTCTGCGAATGTGTCCTCTAAATCTAAGCTTTTGGCTTTTCCTTTCAAGGGAAAGACCCTATTTGGGCCTGATTTGAAAGAAATCATTTCTGACATTACGGGAGGTAAGGGTCATCTCCTCCCTCAGGACAAAACATCTAAACAAAGACGACAGAGTAATTTTCGTTCCTTTCGTAATTTCAAGGGAATACCCCCTTCCTCTTCCGCTAAAAAGGAAGGGAATTATTCAGAAGCCAAGCCCACCTGGAGACCCAACCAGGCTTTGAACAAGGGTAAACAGCCCAAGAAGCCCGCTTCTGCTCCCAAGACAGCATGAAGGTGTGGCCCCCGATCCGGGACCGGATCTGGTAGGGGGCAGACTTTCTCTCTTTGTCCAGGTTTGGATAAGAGACGTTCAGGATCCCTGGACACTTGAAATCGTGTCTCAAGGGTATCAGTTGGAGTTCAAAAATTCCTTCCCAAGGGGAAGTTTTCTTCTTTCACGATTGTCTGTAGACCAGATAAAAAGAGAGGCGTTCTTACGTTGTGTAAAAGGCCTCTCTACTATGAGAGTAATTTGTCCCGTTCCAACGCAGGAACAGGGGCAGGGGTTTTACTCAAATCTTTTTGTGGTTCCCAAAAAAGACGGAACGTTCCGACCCATTTTAGATCTAAAGAGTCTAAACAAATTTCTCAGAGTTCCATCCTTCAAGATGGAGACTATTCGGACAATTCTTCCATTGATCCAGGAGGGTCAATATATGACTACCGTGGACTTAAAGGATGCATATCTTCATATTCCTATCCACAGAGATCATCACCAGTTCCTGAGGTTTGCCTTTCTAGACAAACATTTTCAATTTGTGGCCCTTCCTTTCGGGCTGGTCACGGCACCCAGGATCTTCACAAAGGTTCTAGAGTCTCTGCTGGCGGTTCTCAGCCCGCGGGGCATTGCAGTGGCGCCTTATCTGAATGATATTCTGATCCAGGCGTCTTCTTATCAGCTGACAAACTTTCATACCGACATTGTTCTATCCTTTCTAAGGACTCACGGGTGGAATGTGAATCTAGAAAAGAGTTCACAGACAAGGGTTCCTTTCCTGGGAACCCTAATAGACTCTATATACATGAAAATCTTTTTGACGGAAGTCAGAATGTTAAAGATTCTGAATACATGCCGATCCCTTCAGTCCAATCCTTGGCCATCAGTGGCTCAGTGCATGGGAGGTAATTGGATTGATGGTGGCGGCAACGGACATCATTCCGTTTGCTCGTTTTCATCTCAGACCTCTACAACTGAGCATGCTCAGACAGTAGAATGGAGATTATGCAAATTTGTCTCCTCAGATAGATCTGGATCAGGAGACAAGGGACTCTCTTCTTTGGTGGTTGTCGCCGGATCATCTGTCCCAAGGGACGTGCTTCCGCAGACCCACATGGGTGATGGTGACAACGGACGCCAGTCTACTAGGATGGGGAGCAATCTGGAATTCCCTGAAGGCTCAGGGTGTGTGGACTCGGTCAGAGTCTCTACTTTCAATCAATATTCTGGAGTTGAGAGCAATATTCAATGCGCTTCAGGCTTGGCCTCAGTTGGCTTTGGCCAAATTCATCCGATTTTAGTCGGACAACATCACGACTGTGGCTTACATCAATCATCAGGGAGGAACAAGGAGTTCCTTAGCGATGACAGAAGTATCCAAGATAATTTGGTGGGTGGAGGCTCACTCTTGTCATCTGTCCGCAATCTACATCCGAGGAGTGGACAACTGGGAAGCAGATTTTTTGAGCAGACAGACGTTTCATCCGGGGGAATGGGAACTCCATCCGGAGGTCTTTGCCACCCTGATTCTCAGATGGGGCAGACCGGAGCTGGATCTTATGGCATCTCGTCAGAATGCCAAGCTCCCGAGATACGAATCCAGGTCCAGGGATCCTCAGGCCGAACTGATAGATGCCTTGGCAGTGCCTTGGTCGTTCAACCTAGCTTATGTGTTTCCACCTTTTGCTCTCCTTCCCCGGGTGATTGCTCGGATTCAACAGTAGAGGGCTTCAGTGATTCTCATCGATCCTGCGTGGCCTCGCAGGACTTGGTATGCCGATCTGGTGGACATGTCCTCTCTGCCACCGTGGAAGCTTCTATTGAGGCAGGACCTTCTTATTCAGGGACCCTTCCATCATCCGAATCTAATTTCTCTGCAGCTGACTGCTTGGAGATTGAACGCTTGATTTTATCTAAGCGAGGGTTCTCTGTTTCGGTCATTGATACCTTGATCCAGGCACGTAAGCATGTTACTAGAAAGATTTACCATAAGATATGGCGTTAAATATCTTTATTGGTGCGAATCCAAGGGCTACTCATGGAGTAAGATTAGGATTCCTAGGATTTTATCTTTTCTCCAAGAAGGATTGGAGAAAGGGTTATCAGCAAGTTCCTTAAAGGGACAGATTTCTGCTTTATCTATTTTGCTACACAAACGTCTGGCAGATATTCCGGATGTTCAATCTTTTTGTAAGGCTCTGACTAGAATCAGGCCTGTGTTTAGACCTATTGCTCATCCTTGGAGTTTGAATTTAGTTCTTAAGGTTCTTCAAGGGGGGTTCCGTTTGAACCTATGCATTCCATAGATATTAAATTGTTATCTTGGAAAGTTTTATTTTTGGTTGCTATTTCTTCTGCTCGCAGAGTTTCTGAGCTTTCTGCATTACAATGTGATTCTCCTTACCTTATTTTTCATTCCGATAAGGTAGTGTTACGTACCAAACCTGGTTTTCTTCCTAAGGTTGTTTCCAACAAAAATATTAATCGGGAAATTATTGTTCCTTCATTGTGTCCTAATCCTCCTTCTAAGAAGGGAGCGTCTGTTACATAACTTGGATGTGGTCCGTGCCCTGAAGTTTTACTTGTAGGCGACTAAAGAATTTTGTCTATCATCTTCATTATTTGTTGTTTTCTCTGGAAAACGTAGGGGCCAGAAAGCTACGGCTATCTCTCTTTCTTTTTGGCTGAAGAGTATCATCCGTTTTGCATATGAGACTGCTGGACAGTAGCCTCCTGAAAGAATTACGGCTCATTCTACTAGGGCTGTGGCTTCCTCATGGGCGTTCAAAAATGATGCTTCTGTTGAACAGATTTGCAAGGCTGCAACTTGGTCGTCTCTTCACACTTTTTCCAAATTTTCCAAATTTGACACTTTTGCCTCGTCCGAGGCTGTTTTTGGGAGAAAGGTTCTTCAAGCAGTGGTGCCTTCCATTTAGGTTCCTGTCTTGTCCCTCCCTTTCATCCATGTCCTTTAGCTTTGGTATTGTATCCCATAAGTAAGGATGAAATCCGTGGACTCGTCATATCTTGTAAAAGAAAAGGAAATTTATGCTTACCTGATAAATGTATTTCTTTTACGATATGACGACGAGTCCACGGCCCACCCTCTCATTTTCTAAGACAGGTCTTTATTTTTGTTAAACTTCAGTCACCTCTGCACCTTGGCTTTTCCTTTCTCTTCCTAACTGCGGTCGAATGACTGGAGTGGGAGGGAAGGGAGGAGCTATATATACAGCTCTGCTGTGGTGCTCTTTGCCTCCTCCTGCTGACCAGGAGGCGATATCCCATAAGTAAGGATGAAATCCGTGGACTCGTCATATCGTAAAAGAAATAAATTTATCAGGTAAGCATAAATATTGGCTTACATTTTAGCCAGGTGGTTAGTAAAATCAGCCATGTGATATGCCCATTAAATATGTCCTGAGGAGAACACTTCTATCAATCAAGAAAGGATTTGTGACTTCTTCACAACATGCTTGATATGAGAACATTCAAATTCTATGTTAATGCCACAAAGAAATGTTTGCTTTCTTCTTTGTTCATCCATTTTTCTGGATCTTGGAAGCTATTATGGTTACATCAACCACTTGGTTTAAGGCCTTAATTTGTAAGGCATACCTGAATGCAGGGAAGACTCTCCCTTAGTGTATTATTGCTCTTTTCACTGGAGCAGCTGCCACTTGGGCCTTCTGTAGCAAGGCTTCCATAGACCAGATTTGTAAGGTGGTTACTTGGTCTTCTTTACATATTTTTACAAATGTTTTCTACCACTTTGGTGTGCATGACTCTTCAGAGACTGCATTTGGCAGGAAGGTTCCCCCCAGTGTCTGATCAGTAACATACCTGCCGTAACTGTTGTCCTACCCTATTTGTGGTGGTCTTGTGGACTTCACTGCTTGGGTACAGGATCCCACATGATGTCTCCTGGGTTCTCACCTTCTTTTGAATGAAAACAAAATCTATGCATACCTGATAGATTAATTTATTTTATGATGGTGAGAGCCCACAAGCACCGGTCTTTCTTTACACAGCAGCAATACTTATTTTGCATGTCATTTCCCTCTTTGCCTTTTCTACTTCTTAGTTTCCTCCATCTTCTCGGCCATACTTATGACTGAGGTATTATGGGGCAGTGGGAATGATTAAAGGGACAAGAAATCACAAATGTTTCTACTGGGAACTAGATGAATACATTGGGTTAAAGACAAGAGGCATATATTTGAATCCACCAATCAGCAGCTAGCTCCCAGTAGTGCATTGCTACTCCTGAGCCTACCTATGTATGGCATTCAACAAAGGATACAAAGAGCACAAAGCAAATTAGGTAATAGAAGTAAATTGGACAAGTAATTGGCATGCTCTATCTGAATAAAGTAAATTTAATTTTGAGTTGACTGTCCCTTTAGTGTTTGTGTCCTCCTAGTAGACTAACTATCATGATAGAAATTAATTTATCAGGTAAATGATTGTTTTTTTTTATTATACCAAACTGTTAGCAGTGGGTATTAAAAGTGAATTCAAATATCTTCCTAAATCTGCAAGTTCCCATTGCGTTTATGGGGTATCATTGGGCAATAGGGGGACAGGATCTTTAAACATCAATGCCTAATGAGCTGTCCTAATATGGCTAAATCTGTCTATTTAATCTCTGCACAAACAAATTAATTCCCTTTTCTGTTTTATAAGGAAACCAAGGCCTGTTGGAACCTATTTTTTGTATGTTAATGCCTGAAAGAACTGTACAAGGACTTGCCAGTTGTCCCACTGCATATAAGATGACAATTGGAGGGGGGAGTCTGTCTGTTGTAAATCATCTGCAGTAAATAGGTGATAATGCATTCTGTGCACACCCCTGTAAACTCACCCAGTATAAAGCCTTATTGCAACACTGCAGCAAAATCTTGTACGTGAAGTCTCTGATGTTAATTGCTGGCATGCGCGCGTATGTGTATGTATGTTGTGTGTGTGTGTGTGTATATATATATATATATATATATATATATATACATATACACGGCTAGTACCTTTTAACCCCTGACTGGTAAACTTGATATTTTTCCACCCTTTTATATATATATATATATATATATATATATATATATATATATACATATAAACAGTATATATATATATATATAACACCATAATATCTCTTTAAACATTTTTATGATCCTCAGATGCTGTATGTGAAGCTGAATACTGGGTTTAAGATATTTATTTATTACATTCATTCAAGTGTATATGAGATCTTGGCAGAGCCAAGGACATTTTCAGCATGCAGTTAAACAATAAGATGTTTGACCATGATATATCTCTTATATTAGTAGTATACTGCTGGGCTGTTACCGAAATATAATGTTGCCATGGGCAACCAGAAAAATACAAAATATAATTTTCCTTAAAGTAATTTTAATATCCTGCTTAGACTTCATTGCAGTATTTCTATACTCTCACATTGCATGTTTTGGAGATTAAGAATTTGAGTGCTCTTTGGGGAGTGATTACATGGGGCAGAGAGATTTGTTTCTGTTGGTTAAGGAAAAAAAGCAAAATGATGGTGCAAAATAAAGTGGCAGGCAGGGCTGTGTTCTCTATTAAAGCCACATAACCAGTGTGTTGGGGGGGGGGGGGGGGGTAACAAATGTTATGAAGACACAGTACACATAATATATGGAGCCATTTGCCGCTCAGCGAGGTTGCTACACACGCATAGCACCCCCATAGAACCACTGCAGCAAACAACCTCTACAAGATTTGCTGCATGGTATTTATAAAGTATCTATTATTAATTATTCATGGAAGAAAAAACAGCTCATTACATAAGTAACAGAGGATTGACAATGAAGCTTTCAGTTGAGATAAGACAAACACAGAACAATGCTGGCAGAATGCAAAGCGAAGCTGCAAGTTGTATGTTTCCTTGCATTTTATGTATCTACTGTATTGAATGTCCTTTTTATGCTAAGGTCAGATTGCCTCTTGGTTATAAGGATGTGAAAAGCTCTGGAAAGAATATACATTCCTCAAATATTGGAAAATCTATTTGAGAATTTAATATAATTTGTTTACTCACTATAAGGGGTATGTAATGCACCATTTACTACAAGACGTTTATATATATATATATATATACAGATCCGATGATTGCACTCTCTGGGTTTAGGACACAGCAAACTTTAAAGCGCGACGTTTCAGGACATTCACCCCTTCCTCAGACCAGTTTGCTGTGTCCTAAACCCAGAGAGTTCAATCATTGGAACTGTTTATGAATTTTTTTTTGCACCCTGGTATTACGGCTTTTTGCTAGTGGGAGTGCGCTATCTACTACTATATATATATATATATATATATATATATATATATATATATATATATATAATACATACAAACAAAAACAGAGGGGTAGACTAGTCTCAAGGGTATGAAAACACCTAGCGAAAAATCCTGGGTGGCACTAAAGAGAGTATCCAAATAGATAAATACAATTGAATGTATGGAAAGGGGTCAAAATAAAACACTGAACCCGAAGAAACAAATGTTTAAAATATAAATGTATAGAAAACGGGATCAAAGGGAAAAAAGAAACGGCTATAGTAGAAATAAAAATAGGGTACTGAGCCCCTATCGACAAACATACCCAAAAAAAACAAAATGTGGCAACAAAAAAAATGATACTAAGCTCTAACAGATCCTAAATCCCAGTGATACATAAGAGAGCACAAACCATTAAACACAGTGCAAAAGCTAAACAAGTGCCATACATGAGTAGTGTATCAATAAAAAAATAAAAAAGAAGTGCAAATGAAAATATGATGGAAGCAGCAGTCCAAAAAAGTGATCAAAATATACTATCAAAAACTGAAACAAAATATATAAAAGACAAAATGTCAAATCTTCTAGTGTAGGATCCAAGTGAAGGTATAAATGCAGTCTACTTACAGGAGTCAATCTCAATCAAATGAGGTAAGGAAGTAGCACAGCGATGAGAGGGATCACTTTCCCGCACTGGCAAGACGAGAGTGACGTTGGGGAACAATGGAAGAGGTTTTTCTCACAAGCCCTTTCGGATTGGTGCAAAGTTGAGTATCGTGCTCACTCCAGCAAATTCCACTATCCAACGGCTCCAGAAACAGTCTGTCAGCAGCGGCAGCTACCAGGCAGATTAGGAAGAAAATAACTGCCTTATCTTGATAAAAGAAATAAGTAGAATCACAAAAAAGAGCAGAAAGTTCAGAAACACTTCAAGCAGAGGAGAAAGCCAGAAGAAATATGACTTTCCAGGAAATAAACTTAATGTCCACCTTCAGAACCAGATTTAAGTTCCAAGGTGGAGAAATTGGTTTAATAACAGGCTTAATAAGCACCAAAGCCTGAACAGAACTTTGAATATCAATTAGATTAGCAATGTTCTTGTGAAACAAAGCAGAAAGAGCAGAAATCTGACCTTTAAAAGAACTGGCAGATAAACCTTCTATCTAAACTATCCTGAAAAAATTGCAAAATTCTAGTAATTCTAAAAAAGAATGCTTCAAAAATTTAAAATGCATTTTCCTGGTAACTGGCTTCCAAGCTTTAATAAGGGTTTCATTCACAGACTCAAAGAAACCCTGATGCCTAAGTACGAACATTTCAATCTCTTTGCCATCAAATTTAGAGATTTCAGATCCTGATGGAAAAACAGACCTTGACAAAGAAGGTCTGGCCTTAGATGAAGAGGCTAAAGTGGGCAATTGGACATCTACTCTGTAAAGAAGTACCTGAGACGGAAAACCATAGGCCAGTTGAAAGGACCATGGAGCTATTTGAGCATCCACAAACTCTGCCTGAGGATTCCTTGAACCTGCAAAGTATCTGGGAAGTTTGTTGTTCAACCGAAAGGCCATCAGGTCTACCTGTGGGAGACTCCAAAGATCTACAATCTGATTAAACCCTTCCAGATGTGGATTCCATTCCCCTTTATGAAGATACTGACAACTGAGAAAATATGCTTCCCAACTGAACACCCCTGGGATGTGAACGGCTAAAATTAGACAGCATTTGGCTTCTGCCCAAGGGAGAACTTGAAAAACTTTCCTCATGGCTAAAGGACTGTGAGTCCCCCCTTAATAGTTGACATAGATTCTGCTTTTAGAAGGGGCAAAGCTTGAAGAGCTCTGAAAATTGCATGAAGTTCGAAGATGTGTATAGGCAACCTTACCTCCCAAGGAGCCCAAACAGCTCCCTATCCTGAAAGACTTGCATCTGTAGTGATCATAGACCAAATTGGATGGGCAAAAGAAGCCCCCCACAGAATAAGCTGGAGATACAGCTACCAAGACAGAGACTGTCTTGTTATGAAATCTAGAAAAATCCTCTGAGACAACAAAGTATGATCCCTGCACCACTGTCGAAGCATACAAAACTGAAGTGGTCTCATATGAAAACAAGCAAATCAAATAGCCTCCAATGCTACAATCATAAGACCTAGATCCTCCATACAAAGAGCAACAGTGGGAAACTGGAGACTTAAGATTTTGACTGGCTGAAACCAACTTCAGTCTGAATCTATCCGGAACCCCAGAAAAGTAACCTTTGTCTGAGGAACCAAAGAACTCTTTAGCGAATTGATCCTCCACACATTTTGAATAAGAAACAACAGTCTGTTTGTGTTAGATTCTGCTAAATGTAAAGGTAAGGAAACACAGCTATTCCATGACCTGTGATGAAAGACAAAAGAGCTCCCAGAACGTTAGTAAAGATCCTTGGAGATGTAGCCAGATCAAACGGAAGAGAAAAGCAAACCTAAGAAACTGAAAATAATCTTTGTGAATTGCAATATGGAGGTAAGCATCTTTAAAATCTGTTGTGGAAATAAATTGCCCTTGCTGAATGAAAGGCAAAATGAACTGAATAGTCTCCATTTTGAAGGTTGTAACTTTGACAAACTTGTTTAGATACCTTCTCAAAAAAAAAATCATCTGCACATAACCATTCTTCACCTTCCTCCAGCGGAGGCAAAGATAAGACTAACTACCATAGAGGTGGGAGGGGTTATGACTACATATATAGCACTCAAAGGGTTAATATAAAATAAATCAAGATGTGTAGATAATGATATTGTATTATGGCAACTTGGGTAACTGTGGTAACTAAGTGTGCAAGGTTGCTCAACGTTAAAACATAACTTTTATTGATCAAAAAGTTTATATAAAAAATTAAATAAAGAAAATGACAAGGTTAAAAACGCACTCAGGAACTAAAGATCTGAAGTGACTATTTGGATTGGCTGAATCTAACTTTAATTTAATATCATCCCCAAAAACTATATTGGTCTGCTTATATTAAGATATGTCAGGAGATAGTGTGTGTTGGTTATACCAAATAACACTGTACCATAAGCTTAAATTATAGGTGAATATTGTGATAGTTAGTAGGTATTGGTAAATATCTACAGATAAGCCACCTAATTGTAAAGTATATCTATCCACTATATCCTGTAATCTATTGCTTAATAGCAGGGCTAAGTTAGGTCCACACCACGTATGGATAATTAGTCAATGTTAAATGTATTAACTAATTCCTAACTCTTAGCATTCAAATGAACAGTAAAATATTAGCAAAGTACTAAAATGTACGTTAGAATGCTATATGGACTGATATGTGAACTGCTGTTACCGCAATTCTGTATGTGTCTATTGTGTTGAATAGATTAGGCTCAAAGGGTTAAGTGTAATAAACGTGCTGAGACAGGTCACCCAGAGTCTTGGATTTATCAGGTATTGTCAGGCAACCACTGATGCCTAAAGATTTTTGGTTAGTTATGAGAAATATATGCCAAGAGCCCGGCTGGGCTAGTATCAGAAACTTCAATGTTTCACTTTTAGCAAAGCTGCTACAAATATATTGTATATAATGTAACTGATCGACAGAAAGGACTTGACCTAATTAGAATTATATTTATACAGCTCAGGCATTGAACGTTATCAAATGCTATAGTGTGGAAAGGCTGCAGAGCTAGAAATTACAGACTACATTCATAAGTTCACTGCTTAAGTTGTACACCAATTCCCTAACGTCCCTAACATGTTTCACCCTACCGGCTTTTTCCCTAACGTCCCTAACAAACATGTTAGGGACGTTAGGGAATTGGTGAGGAGTCCTGGAGCTCCTGTGTTTTTAGACAGCCTCAGTGAACTTTAGTATAAATAGTTGGGTTGCATTACGCTATGAATCTACCCTTTGTATAGTATATTGGTACCTGCTTTTTATATAAAGTACTTGACTATTTAGCTATTTACTACCTCAATATGGGGAATTCTGTCTCTCTATGGTAATATCATACGGCTCATGGGCACTAATATACCTAAATACACGTGTTTATAGAATTCTACCTTTACAAACACATAAGTCTAATCGTGTTGGTAACAACATACGACTCAAATCAAAAACTATCACACCAGCGGGGCACAAATATATTTGAATAGATGTGTTTATAGAATCTTATCTTTATAACACAAAAGTCTAATCGATTACACATACAGCTACATGAAGCAACTCGCTTTAGCACAACCGACACAGAACGGTTAATAACCTGAGTAGATCTGGGTATAACAATTCCATTACGTGCTAAGTGTACACTTTAGAACGCTATAGAAGTTAACCTATGAATATAGTGTACAACTTAAGCAGTGAACTTATGAATGTAGTCTGTCATTTCTAGCTCTGCAGCCTTTCCACACTATAGCATTTGATAACGTTCAATGCCTGAGCTGTATAAATTTAATAAGGGATATTAGTATAAGCTACATTATGCACTCGGTAACACACTTAAGCAGAGTGTGTTAATTCTAATTAGGTCAAGTCCTTTCTGTCGCTCAGTTACATTATATACAATATATTTGTAGCAGCTTTGCTAAAAGTGAAACATAGAAGTTTCTGATACTAGCCCAGCCGGGCTCTTGGCATATATTTCTCATAACTAACCAAAAATCTTTAGGCATCAGTGGTTGCCTGACAATACCGGATAAATCCAAGACTCTGGGTGACCTGCCTCAGCACGTTTATTACACTTAACCCTAATCTATTCAACACAATAGACACATACAGAATTAGCGGTAACAGCAGTTCACATATCAGTCCATATAGCATTCTAACGTACATTTTAGTACTTTGCTAATATTTTACTGTTCATTTGAATGCTAAGAGTTAGGAATTAGTTAATACATTTAACATTGACTAATTATCCATACGTGGTGTGGACCTAACTTAGCCCTGCTAATAAGCAATAGATGACAGGATATAGTGGATAGATATACTTTACAATTAGGTGGTTTATCTGTAGATATTTACCAATACCTACTAACTATCACAATATTCACCTATAATTTAAGCTTATGGTACAGTGTTATTTGGTATAACCAACACACACTATCTCCTGACATATCTTAATATAAGCAGACCAATATAGTTTTTGGGGATGATATTACCTTAAAGTTAGATTCAGCCAATCCAAATAGTCACTTCAGATCTTTAGTTCCTGAGTGCGTTTTTAACCTTGTCATTTTCTTTATTTAATTTTTTATATAAACTTTTTGATCAATAAAAGTTATGTTTTAACGTTGAGCAACCTTGCACACTTAGTTACCGCAGTTACCCAAGTTGCCATAATACAATATCATTATCTACACATCTTGATTTATTTTATATTAACCCTTTGAGTGCTATATATGTAGTCTTGTCCAGTAGAGGTTTCTCTACTTTGTTTCTTTCTAGTATCTCAAACTACATAGCACCTAATACATTCCAAAATATTTAAATAAAGGGACTAAGTCCCACTTGACTGATATGGAAATAGTGGGTTAATAATAAATTCAAATACTATTAAAGGGACAGTCTACACCAGAATTTTTATTGTTTTAAAAGATAGATAATCCATTTATTACCCATTCCCCAGTTTTGCAAAACCAACACAGTTATAATAATAAACTTTTAACCTCTGTGATTATCTTGTATCTAAGCCTCTGCAAACTGCCCCTCTTTTCAGTTCTTTTGACAGACTTGCGGTCTAGCCAATCAATGCCTGCTCCCAGATAACTTCTTGTGCACGAGCACAGTGTTATCTATATGAAATACGTGAACTAACACCCTCTAGTGGTGAAAAACTGTTAAAATGCAATCTGAAAGAGGTGGGCTTCAAGGTCTAAGAAATTAGCATATGAACCTCCTAGGTTAAGCTTTCAACTAAGAATACCAAGAGAACAAAGCAAAATTGGTGATAAAAGTAAATTCGAAAATTGTTTAAAATTACATGCTCTATCTGAATCATGAAGGTTTATTTTGGCCTAGACTGTCCCTTTAAGTAGTGCCGTTGGCCCCCTTCTTGCGTATTTGAGTGGGAGGGGTTATATTGAGCTCTTGGGGTTTGGGAATCTATGCCTCCTCTTCCTTGTGGTAGGGAAGATAATTCCCAGGAGTAATGGGTCCTGGACTCCTAGCACCTTTATGAAACAACTCTCTAAATTATTTCTATTATCAAATTTGCTCCTTTCTCTTGATATCGTTTGCTGAAGGAGCAGCAAAGTACTATTGAGAGCTAGCTGAACACATCATATGAGCCAATGACAAGAGGCATATATGTGCAGCCACCAATAAGCAGCTAGCTCCCAGTAGTGAATAGCTGCTCCTGAACCTACCTAGGTATGCTTTAAAACAAAGGATACCAAGAGTACATAGCAACAGAACATAGCAAATTTGATAACAGACACAATTGGAAAGTTGTTTTCAATTGCATGCTCTATCTGAATAATTAAAGTTTGATTTTGTCTTTACTATTCCTTTAGATTCAGTAACCTCTTAAGTGGATTTCTCTCACATTTCAGGCATGATGTTATGAAAGGTGAGTTTTCACTGCAACGTTTAGGGAAATCATTTCTTTTATCCTACAACCGACTTATTTGATGTTGAGCTTAAAAAAGCAAACAGTAAAAGGACGTACAATTTATTGAGCTTTTGTAACCTTTACATTTTACCAAACGGTAAGCTTTGCAAACAAGGTCTTTATATCCATTTGGCTGACAATCTGTTCCTGCAATAGGTTGTAGCTTTAAGTGATATTTACAGAGCGACATTAAGAACAATAAGATTTAAATGCAACCTGAAAGTAGGATTTATTTGTTGTAGATCCTCTTGCAAAAAGTGTTAGTAGGTGATGGAAATTCTAGGCCCCCATGGAGATCTCAAGAGATTGTTATTGTGTGTTAACCATAAGCAATAATAAGCAGCAAAGATGATCTTCATTTTTAGAAAGACCATCAGTTACTTTTAAGCAACATCCAAGAGCAAAACTGCAACACATTGCACTTATTGTTTGGTATATTATTAGCATAAAGCTTTCTGTCACTTTAAAAAAAATGTTTTTACCTTACCCTCTGAAAAAGCCTGGTAGCTTCAGGCGGATGGTAAAGCCAATCATGGTGTACATATTGGCCCAGAACAACACAGGAGTGTGCTCCAGCTCCTCAATTGAGACTATCATAGAGGATCTTAAAGGGACACTGTACCCAAATTTTTTCTTGTGTAATTCAGAAAGAGCATGCAATTTTAAGCAACTTTCTAATTTACTCCTATTATCAATTTTTCTTCGTTCCCTTGCTATCATTATTTGAAAAAGAAGGCATCTAAGCTTTTTTTGGTTTCAGTACTCTGGACAGCACTTTTTATTGGTGGTTGAATTTATCCACCAATCAGCAAGGACAACCCAGGTTGTTCACAAAAATGGGCCGGCATCTAAACTTACATTCTTGCATTTCAAATAAAGATACCAAGAGAATGAAGAAAATTTGATAATAGGAGTAAATTAGAAAGTTGCTTAAAATTTCATGCTCAATCTGAATCACAAAAGAAAATTTTTGGGTACAGTGTCCCTTTAAAATTAAACTTTCATTATTCCGATAGAGCAGCGATTTTAATTAACTTTACAATTTACTTCCATTAATAAAAATGTGCACAGTCTTTTTATATTTAGACTTTTTGAGTCACCAGCTCCTACTGAGCATGTGCAAGAATTCACAAACTATACGTATATGCATTTGTGATAGGCTGATGGTTGTCACATGATACAGGGGGGAGTGGAAATAGACATAACTTAAATTTGTCAGAAAAAAAATCTACTACTCATTTTAAGTTCAGACTAAGTGCTATTGTATTGTCTTTTTATCATGCATTTGTTCAGTTGTTGATTATGCAAATCTACTTTATTAACCGGTCCTTTAATCTGATCCTGTGTTACTATTAGCAAAAAGAATGGGAACTATAAGCCTCTAGGACCATAAATAATTATACAAGTCATTTAAAATATAGTTTGATCAGCATGTTATTAAATGTTAGTATCATTTTATTTTAACTTAATCGTTGCAATAATTTGTAATGGTTTTGTATGTTGGGCTGAGTTATAAGCTGTATTTGACAGCTGTTGTTTCACTACCAATAGGATATGTATACCATAGTGAAGCTTTCAGCATAATAGAAAAACGTGTTACTTATTAAGTGTAAACAGAAGTCCATGGGTTGACTGCCCCTATAATTGGTGAAAGCACCAGTGGATCAGTGATCTCTGTTGAAGTGCACATGCGCGACATGGGTTAGAATGTTTTGGTGATAAGGACTTGTAATATACTTATGTGTAAAAACAGGAATTACAATTTTAAAGTTTAAAGTGTCAGTAAACCTTAAAAATAATGTTATATAATTCTGCACTATGTGCAGAATTATATAACATTATTTTTGAGGTTTACTGTCCCTTTAAGTGATTTATTTCTAAAAGTATGTTCTGATTCTTCATTTCTGAACCAACAAGTGTCGTGTTCGTCTGTGGGCCAGGCAGTATGGAATATGGCTGTATCGCCTGCATGAAGATACAAGAAAATAGAGGTGGAGCAAAATGCAAAGTGTGGCCAAGAGCTTTATGCTAATAAAACAGTAATATATGCAACGTATTGCAACTAATATTTGCATTTAAACTTTATGTATTTATTAAGTCCGCAACTCACTATTTACATTGGGCCCCACACTGACTGTCTACCTATAATATAAACCTGATCTGCCCGCCAAGAACATACCCTGGTGAAGTAAACTAGAATAACAGCCCCTAATTTTAGTAGAAACTGAGTCACTACCCACAAATAAGGGCTATTAGCTACTTTACAAGACACTTACCAGTAACCAAATTGAGGCCTACTCCTATACTGGCTCATATCTCACGCAGAGAAAAGGGGATCACTTTTCAACCTGGCGCTGCTCAAAGCTATTCCTATTAATAATAGAGTGGCTCAAGTGCCTAGTGGAATGGGCAGTAGCCAAATAATATCACAAGCTATAAAACAGCTGGCTAGACGCAACTACTGCTACAGAACCTATCATAAAAAAGAACTTCATTGCTCACGCTTCATACCTAAAACGCTAATTATATTGTCAAGATGAGTGCACTCTGGCTAGTAATGAAAATATGAGTTAAAACACCTGATATGGTGGCGCCCATAATTCATAGCTCTACACCTAGCATATTCACGAACAGACCTGATCTAAGTCTATAATCCTCCTCATTAGACAACTATTGCCCGCCACAGCTTTGCACTGCTATGTCCCACTCCAACAGGAAAAAGGAACAAATCCACTGCTCAGCCAAAGATAACAGTGTTTGACCACTTCAGGGCCTCTAATTCCCAAGAACCAACTGTGGACATAGAGGAGAGCTCATCCATAAGAGAAAACTCTGAGGAATCAATCTCATCCTCCCCAGAAACATCAAATCATACAACTACAGACATGGCTGTCAATATAGTGGACACACTTACCCAGCGCATTAACGCATTACAGGACACCCTGACTATTGCGATTAAGGGATCTGTCACAGAATTACGCAGGGATATTGCAGCCTGTCAGTTTATACCAGGATTATAATACAATTTATTTATTATTATTCTTTAAAATAACCTCCAATTAAAATATATATACAAAACAATTGAAATTAATATTTATTCCTAAATTCTTGATTAGTTAAATTTATAAACACATTGAATTATATTTATATAGAAACTAGAATAGATTATGAATCAACTATACACCCTTATGCTGTTATAATATTCTTTACAAAGTAAATCAAAAATATATCTCTAAAATGGACCTTACTTACAATGAATCGCATTAAAATATCACAATAAAATACCAGAATCTTCTATGATTAGCCAATAACTCTAATTCAATGCCCAATATGGATTACAATCTTACTCTGCTTAAAGGGACAGTCAACACCAGAATTTTCGTTGTTTTAAAAGATAGATAATCCCTTAATTACCAATTCCCCAGTTTTGCATAACCAACACAGTTATAATTATACACATTTTACCTCTGTAATTACCTTGTATCTAAGCCTCTGCAGACTGCCCACTTATTTCAGTTCTTTTGCCAGACTTGCATTTTAGCCAATCAGAGCTGTCTCCATGGTAAATTTACGTGCATGAGCTCAATGTTATCTATATGAAACACATGAACTAATGCCCTCTAGTGGTGAAAAACTATCAAAATGCATTTAGATTTGAGGCGGCCTTCAAGGTCTAAGAAATTAGCATATGAACCTCCTAGATTTAGCTTTCAACTAAGAATACCAAGAGAACAAAGCAAAATTGGTGATAAAAGTAAATTGGAAAGTTGTTTAAAATTACATGCCCTATTTGAAACATGAAAGTTTTTTTTGGACTTGACTGTCCCTTTAATTTACAACAATCAGGTATTTAAATACAGTAACCAATTTTGAAATATCTCACAATAGCTGCAAATAACTTAATAAACACCAGAGAGGTTTACTTACAATAATAAGCCGGACTAGATATATAAAATACAAAAGACCTTTATCTAGCAAATAAGATTACTTAGCATCAATATGACTAGTTCTAAACTACACAGGATTATGAACATGAACTTAAAATACAAAGTGCCCTTTTAAATCACCAGCTTCAATTAAACTATAGCTATACAATATCTTTGATTTAAATATAAAAGTATGAAACCGCCCTTTATACGTTACAAGTAAACCAAATTGTAGTTTCAGCTTTTTCAGATAAGTCCAGTTCACCTCATAAATTAAGAGAGGTATTTTACAATATGGATAAGAAAAGGTAGCCCAATTTCGCTTATAGTGACTGTGTCCCAAAATGGCAGAAAGGTTATCAGTCAAAATTTTAGCAAACATAGACCACTTCTATCCCCTTGCATGAGGTTATATCACGTGATACACCCCACCCCTTTTTATTATAATCATTAGTGAACCTTTTGGATACGCTCCACGGTGCTATTTAGTTGTAACACTGAATTTAGGCCATTCGGGGCAGCAGATAACTAGAAATGCAGTTTCATTATCAATATTGTTAACAGTCTAGTATCTAACCTTTAAAATATTTATTAAATATCCTTTATTTTCCGGTATCAACAAATCACATGTTTCAGGTGTTTTGGATTACGTCATAATATTTACCCTGAGTATTTCAAGACTAAATATGAGTATATTCCTCTTGTAATAGCTCTACATATATATATATATATATATATATATATATATATATATATATATATATATATATACTTCCTATATATTCATATACCAGGTCTATGCATAACCATAAATCTATACAATATATCTATCTGATGTATACTTCCATTCAATTCTAATTATAATATTTCAAGAGATGCATTCAAAGTTACATTTTTTTATGAGGGGATTCAAAAGAATTTTAATACCCTCAGCATGAATTTGATTAATATATAAATTTATATTCTGATATAACATTGTTTTGAATGTATGAAATATGAATACGGTATAATTCATTTAGCAACTTATTGTATGTATATCTCTTCACATTGGGAATTCTCTGTTTAATCCAATGCCTGCAATAAAAGAAACAGGGTTTTTATTCTAAGATTTTTGGTACACATTTTAAATTTATTAATGTAGCTATTATTCAATTCACTTCATATTTAATATTATACAAATAGACAATCTCATATCCATTTATTTGTACCTATTATTTGGACAGTCTGAGGCACATATTACATATTTGAAAACTATATAGATAATTTGTCCAAACTTCAAATCCTCAAGACATCTATGCTTTCAAATAAGACATGTTTCTCTTACTAATCTTCACATAGCCGTCACATCTGGAATTCGTGGATTCAACTCAGCAGGGGTAAATCAACTCTTGTATGCAAAGTGGTTCCCCCTCATGAAAAACCTGTTTTTTATGCATATACTTAAACTTCAAAGAGGTTAATATAGACAGAAAATATCTTTGAAATGAACTGCCTTCACTAATTGAGCAAATGTATATGCTAAGATTACTTTGAAAACAAATCATTTGATGAATTGGGACAAAGAGTTGCAATGCGTCCTTGACTACAAGAAAAGGGGGGTTTGCAGTTACCCAGCCCAGCCCATCTGACATAGTACTGTGACTTATAGTAATCAGGCTGATACAATCAGTTTTATATAAAATTAATTCTTGGTCTTATCATATATCTATGTGTAGATATATATATATATATATACACACAGTATATATATTATTTACTAACACTCACAGATATCCTGACAAGCCATAGGGGAGAGGGCCGATACCCTGGAAAGGAAGCAAGAGGATCTGGCTATCGATCAGGAAAACTTATTGTCTTATTCACAAAGTCTATCAAACCAAATCTCTGACCTGGAACTAAAACTATCAGACCTGGAGGATAGATCCAGGCAAAACAATTTTAGATTTAGAGGAGTTTCAGAAGAGATTACACCTGCAGAACTAGAAAGTCACATTACGAAATTCTGCCTGCTTTTCCTGAAATTGAAAATCCTAACTTTTTACTTTATAGAGTACATCGCACACCCAGACTAAGAAATATTTCAGCAGACAAACCAAGGGACATCCTAGCACAAATCCATTTTTTACCCATAATGAGAGTATTCTAAGAGAATTAGTGAACAAACCAACTTCCTGAAAAATTTCAGTTCATATAAGTTTTCCCAGATCTTTCTCAGTACACTCTGCAAAAGCGCAGATCCTTTGCCCCCTTCACTCAGTCCCTCAGACATCACAATATTAGATACAGATGGGGCTACCCGACTAAAATCATACTCAACAGAAATGGCCAACTCTACACAATAACTACTCTGGACATGGAAATGGATCTCCTTAAGGAATGGGATTTTCTCCCTACTACACTCCATAATCCCCAGAGACCCCTAGACCTCTACAAACAAGTGCTCCTGAATGGAGGCCACTTCCTCAATGCATGCAGATGCATAAATCTTTAGGGTCTTAAGCTACATGACGTTAGCTCTCTGTTTGCATATGGAACTGAGATGAGCCTGCTCCTGCTGATTTCTTCCCTGGCTTGGGAAGATAAACCCGGAAATACTCCATACCAGTTGACTATATCCTTTTTCAACCTGCTCTTAATTTATTTACACTAAGTTTTAAGTTATAAGAATGAACATGTTCTCTTGTCAAAAATATGTGTTATATGCTGCTTAGCACACTCCATTAATAGCTATCCTATGGGATCTAGTGACTAGATAAAATGGTCGATTTGGACTGAGCCGCATATTTTAAGCTGTTGAAATTGTTTTAGTGTAGCTGCATATACTACATCTGAAAATGGTTAAGCTGTTGAAATTGTTTTAGTGTTAAAATGTGTTATAAACCAAGTTATTGTCTTTTACACATGAAGCTCCTGATTGTAGAATTATCTTTAACATGCTGCTACATTCTTTTTAGTGTATTTTTCAATGATTCTAGGCCATGTTGTTGTCATTATGTTGCTGTTAAAATAGTTTGTTTACTTGAGGCCTAGCAATTACTACTTGGAACTATTTTATAGAGACATATAGTTAGATAAGATGACCCAGTTGATTTGAGTAGTGTAGCCAACTGTGATGAGAAGACTTATCTTTTCGGTCCCTGTGTCTAGACGGGATGGTCTTCTAAAGCTGAGCACCATATACTACATTTGCAAATGGTTAAGCTGTTGAGAATGTTAACTGTTACAATTTGTTATTCAAATAGGGTAATAGCCTTCACTTATATAAATACAAAATGTGAAATATTTCATGATTTGGTCTTTTATCCTTCTCTAGTTTTCCACAGTCAACGATGAGATTTGATAATGACACTGGTTTGCTGTTGAAATTGCTAATTTATCTGGTGTTAAGAAAACTCTAGTGAACAGCCAATAGGATTTCAGTAGCTCTCATCCTATTGGCTGTTTTGAACAGCCAATAGGATTTCCGAAGCTTTCATCCTATTGGCTTATTTGAATTTGAAGAATCAAATCAGCCAATAGGAATGCAAGGTACACCATTTTGAAATGGCTACCTTGCATTCAACTTCAGTGTATTTAACTCACATTTTATATAATGTTTAAAAATTATTTAAAAATATTATTGAAATTATTTATATTATATAAATTATTCAATTATTTAGGTTTGAGCAAATTCAGACAAAGTCATTTCTTAGTTAGCACAATCAAAAAACCCTTTGTTCACTAGATAGATATATAATACACAGTGTTGCGGGTTCACTGTGTGTTTTGAGTGTTTTTTGCTTAAATCAATAGCACCCCCTGCTGTGAGTTTTAGATATTTTTTCTTTGAGAAAATATCTTCCAATCAGATGAAGATAGAAGACGCCCCCGCGATGGATGAAGTTGTCACCGCCTGGATGAAGACTTCTCGCCGCCTGGATGGAGATGGATGTCCTGACTTCAGGAACCGTGAGTAGATATTCTGGGGTTAGTTTTAATTTTTTGTTTTGGGGGGTGTTTTTTTAATTTAGATTAGGGATGGGCAGCTAAATGCCCTTTTAAGGGCAGTGAAAAATAGCTGAATGCCCTTTTAAGGGCAATGCCCATACAAATCCCCCTTTAGGGGCAATGGGTAGTTTAGGATTTTTTAGATTTAGTTTTTTTTTATTTTGGGGGGTTGGTTGGGTGGTGGGTTTTACTGTTGGGGGGACTTTGTATTTTTTACAGGTAAAAAAGCTGTTTAACTTAGGGCAATGCCCTACAAAAGGTTCTTTTAAGGGCTATTGGTTGTTTATTGTAGGTTTGCGGTTGCTTTTATTTTGTGGGGGCTTATTATTTTTATAGGGCTATTAGATTAGGTGTAATTGTTTTTATTTTTGATAATTCCGTTTATTATTTTTTGTAATTTAATTAATTTTGTAGCTTAGTGTTTTTTATTTTTCGTAATTTAGTGTTTAATATGTTTTGTAATTTTAGATTTTTTATTTTTTTTCGTAGTGTTAGGTATATTTTTAATTTGTAATTTAGGTGGAACTGTCAAAAACTAAATTATGGGATAATAATAAACTAAATTATGGGAAGAAGTTTTTTCATTACTTACAACCTTGAACATTGACCTCAGATCTAGCCCTAAATCTGCACTATTCCACTCAACGCAAACCCCCTTTGATTCATCATATAGTTAAAAGCACAGATGTGTTCACTAAAATGGAAAGAAACTTCTACCAACAGCTAGATAAATTAGACACATATTGGAAAATCTGGGATCCCTTGCTGCACCGCTAAATTTGATCCCATTCCTGACTAAATACCCCTTTACTATCCTGCATTAGTTTAGACTCTTGAAAGAATCAAATACTACCATAACTACAACTCCCCCTACCATAGCCTTCCTTCCCTCTCCCCCCCCCCCTACCCCTTGAGCGCGAGAACATATTAATCGCTTAGTTAAACTTATATTAGGCTGTACCACATAGATAGATGTCTAATTTACCCTCAAAGTAATTGACAAAAACAAGTTCCTGCTAATGGCTATTTCATACATTCAATGCAAATACTTCATAGCTGGAATAAATGTCACTGTTAATACAATACTTTACGGTTAATTCAAAAATTAACAATGTTACCATTAAATGTTTATCAAAGTTTTAATAAAATATAAAACCAAGAGCTTAAAGAATAACCTTCAACACCTACGGACTTTATATATGATTGACCTGACTTGGACTCATGTTAGTTGTTACACCATGGACAATTTTATCTTTTATTTAGATATAACGTGTTGTAATTGACACATGATGATTGTAATCTCATTTTCAGATGTATACCATGTTTAAATTTAATAAAACTCTTTTGAAAAAGAAAAAAAAAAGTTGATTAAAATTGTATGTTCTATCTGAATCATGAAATAAAAATCTGGCTTTTATGTCCCTTTAGGATCTGTTCTCAGCCCTTTTTATAGTCGCTGCACAAGTTTGTGGTTGGCACTGCAGAAAGACGGTCAGTTATGTAGAGATTAGAGACAATATTTATAAGGGAGGAACTAACTTGTCTAAAGAAAAGCTATACAAAATATAACAGTTGCCCTTTATTATGTGAATTACATTTACAAAGTATAATGCTGGTTCAACCTGGTTTGTCCCTGATTCACAGGGGTAGATTTATTAAATGCCAGGCGAGACATGATTCACTGTAGCTAATCATGTCTGCCGGACATCACTAAATGCCATCAGCATACGCTGTTGGCATTTAACATTGCATCCGCTGCTTGTTAAATCTAGCCCTTTGTATTTACTTAACATCCATTTCAAGTTTCTTTGATACCTCTGCTTTTTTTACAGTTTTATTTGTATACTTCAAGATGCTGTCCTTGTTATTCCCTAGGTCCTTAATTCCACTCAAACAGAAAAAAAAATCACAGCAATATGAAAAATATCATGAGATTGTTTTGATACAAGAGCAAATATTTAGCTGTATCACTCTTCTCCCTGTATATATGCGAAAACCATCATGAAAGGATAATGTTCAGAGGTCTGGTCTTCTATTTGATCAAAACAAATCAGATGAGGTTAGTTCAGGGCAGAACTATAAGTTGGCCAAATGTCACCTTACCTACAAAAAGTTTGGAACTGGACCAAATTAAACTGATCTTCCTGCCGCCATTTTCTTGGTTTCAACAAACTTTAAATCATTGGCTGCCTTGCTGTATTGTGTTGCGTCTTTTCTTGATATTGCTTCAATCTTACATGACTTTCATGTTTGGCGAGTCTTATTTTCTTGTGGTCATGTTGCGTCATTTTGACCTGACACCATCAATAGCATGCTGAGTTTTCTCAGTCAGCCACCGCACTGGTCAGTGTATAGCTGCAGTGATGCAATTCCAAAAAAATAGAACTCAAGAGACCAGGTTGTATAAAATAATGTTTCATTAATGCAAACAAACATTTAAGGCCTTAAAATCTACAAGCAATCTGCAACTCAGCCCTGTAGATGACCATTTCATCTGGCTTATAGCCATGTCCAGGTTGAGAAATGCGTAGTTTGCAGCAATGTGAGTCACTGAGAGAACTTAGCATGCTCATACCAGAATCTGCAGGTGAATTATGCTTGTGTTAGTTATTCATCAACTGTATGTGAACTACATTCACTATGTGGTGCTTTCTATGTCTCTTGTGTTCTATGCCTATATATTTCTGTGTTAATATTTGTATATACACATATTAACACATAAATATGTATGTATATAATCATATACATAATTATTTACTGGGAACCCACAGTTCCCATAGACTGCAAAGTAAAGGCACTTTTCAGTTCCCACATCCGTTTTTGTGTTCTTTTTAAATGCTACTTTTTTTTTATTAAAAAAAAAAAACTATTTTGAAGGCATTTGGGGCACATTTAGAAAACTAACCAGAGGTCTAATCTCTGGTTAATTTTCTTACAGATAGATTATGAGTTTTGCATTACGGCTTTTAATGCTGAAAAAATAGCAATTCCAGCGTAATGGCTAGTAATGCATATTACGAGTCATGTTGGTATTTCTATACCGCAAGCATTTTAGCCTGTAACCCAACGTCCATTCTGCACTCAAACAAATTACGTTTTTGTGTGGGATTTTCATAGCGCCGGTATTACAGGTTGTGCGTTGAAGCTAAAAATCTTGTGTTACAGCTTATACCGACATGATCCATACCGCCATCTGAGACCAGTAGTTATGAGTTTTGCGCAACAAAAATGTTTCACAAAACTCATAACTTAAATGTTACAAAGTAAACTTACACCCATAAAGTACCTATTAACCCCTAAACCTCTGCCCTCCCGCATTGCGAACACTATTTAAAACTTGTTAACCCCTAATCTGCCGCCCACCCACATTGTGACTATTAAATAAACCTAATAACCCCTAATCTGTTGCTCCCCGACATCGCCGACACTATAATAAAGCTATTAATCCCTAATCCACCACTCCCCGACATCACCGCCACTATAATAAAGTTATTAACCCCATAAACCTCCGGCCTCCCACATCGCCGCCACTAAATAAACCTATTAACCCTTAAACCTCTGGCCTCCCACATCGCTGCCCTAAATAAACCTATTAAACCCTAAGAGCGATACAGCTAAATATTTGCTCTTGTATCAAAACAATCTCATAATATTTTTCATATTGCTTTGATTTTTTTCTTTGTGTTTGAGTGGAATTAAGGACCTAGGGAGTAACAAGGACAGCATCTTGAAGTATACATGACGCAGCAGCAATTACATTGTCACCCGCAGAGAGATTGCTACATAGGGGGTAAATAAATATTACACAAAGTCCTGATAATAAGGATCGGATGGGAAGGAGGATACCCCACTCTATATATCTTTAAAGAACGCTACAGAATACTGGGGAAAAGTAAAAGTTAACTTTTATGATTGGCCTAGATCTGGACAGTATATTCTGAGACATGCAAAGACCACTTTTACACCGCAACCCAAGTGCAACCCAAATCTTAAGGAGCTAGCTATATTTATTTATAGAGACTAATAAAGGGTTGAAAAAAGAGACAATGCCCGCCCAAGGTTATGTTAAAAAGGTTTGATAAAAGTATTATGCAATGCTATATGTTCTAAAAGATGCATGCTAAACATTGGTTTACACCTCAAGGTTCAATAACAGTCGAATATAAGATCCCATACTATATGTATGTGCAATATTATATGCACCTCAAAGTTTCTTCTGGCAGTATTTGCTAGTTTCTGTTTAAAAAAAAAAAGTTATTTTTATTTTTGTTCTACTATTTGTTTGTAATCTTGACTTCGGTTTTATATTGCCACTGTTGTACTATTGTGCAGGTTTGGTTTAAAGTGCTCCATACAAGGTACACATATATTCTGTCCTACTAGACCATACATTGGGAAGACCAAGATGGGTAAAACAATCAATATAATCTCTCAAAACGCAAAGGGATTAAATTCCCCACAGAAGAGGTTGATAGCATTAATAGATCTGTATAAGAAGAAAGGAGATATAATATTCCTTCTACAGACCAACTTTAGAAAAAAGAATGAGCCTAAGTACTTTGGGACAAGATATACCCAACACTTTCATAGCTCAGCAGTTAGTATTTTAATACGTAAAGATATCCCTTTCAAGCTCATACAGTCCACCTCAGATACTGAGGGTAGGTTTCTGGGGGTGTTTCGGCTTTTCTACGGGAGCCCTGTAACTTTGATATATATCTATGCACCCAATGTGAGGCCACTTTTTTAAAAAGAACCTTTAATAAGATCATAGATTTTTCAAAAGAGGTGACCTTCTTAGGGGGAGACCTAAACATTGCGTTGGACCCCTGCATGGATAGTTCATATGCCACACACAGACCTTTAAAACACGTGACTAAATATCTGGGGAAATTAATGAGAGACTACAATTTATATGATGTTTGGAGGTTCGTGAATCCCTCTAAAAGAGACTACACATTCTTCTCATCGCCACACCATTCCTATAGTCGAATAGACTATATTATGATCAATCTGAGTGGTCTAGCAACCATACAGTCCTCAAAAATTTCACACACCACATGGTCAGACCACTCTGCAGTGATGGCTCAATTTCATTGGCCTAACACACCAATACACCCCTTTACCTGGAACCTAGACGATTCCGTACTAAACACCACCGTATTCGCGGATAAATTAGTCAAATCCCTGAATGAATATTTCACAATCAATACACAAGCTGATAGTGACCCATTTATGGTCTGGGAAGCACACAAATGCTTTATGAGGGGCGAGTTTATTAAATTAAAACCACACATGAAGGAAAACGCCAGGCAACACTGTAAAGATCTCTCAAACACCCTATCCCAAATAGAATATGCACATAAACAAGATCCACAAAATTATAAAATATACTCAGAGTTACAAAAAACTAGAGAAACCCTCCGGGATCTTCTGGCTAAAGAATATAATTTAATGGTGATAAAACTCAAACAGCGCTTCTATTATGAAAGTAATAGGAGCGGGAAACTGCTAGCGAGAGCGCTAAAGCTTAAAACATATATACATGACCTTACCACACCTACCAAAAGTAAAGTAAGGACCACATCAGACATTTTATCCCAATTTCAAACATATTATACAAAGCTATATAATATAGAGAACATGGAAACCCACAAAGCCACAATACCAGATATAGCATCATATTTGGCAGAGTGTCAGTTACCCCATTTATCCACAGAACAAGTCAAAGAATTGGAAAAGCCAATAACATCTGGGGAAATAGTAGTAGCCAATTTAAACTCTGGAAAGAGCTCTAGCACAGACGGTTATTCTGTGCAATACTATAAAAAATCGACTCTATTTTAATACCACACCTCCAGACGATCTTTAATCGAATAACAGATGAAATAACATTCCCACCTTAGTATGCTGGAGGCACACATTTTGGTGCTCCCAAAATCTGGGAAACCTGCAGATGTACCTTCAAAATTTCGACCCATACCCTTATTGAACGTAGATGTGAAAATTTATGCAAAAGTGCTAGCAACAAGAATTAATAAATGTTTGCCCGAATTGATCCATCTTAAGCTGGATTTGTACCACGTAGGGAAGCACATGATAATATGGTGAAAGCCTTAGACCTTATGGAACATGCTCAAACAAAACAAATCCCCACAATATTCTTAGGAATAGATGCTGAAAAGGCCTTTGATAGGCTCAATTGGTCTTTCTTGCGTCATACCCTTTTCAAATTTGGCTTTGGACCTCAAATGATAGATATGATTTTTGCACTATATGCCTGTCCCTCAGCTAAGGTAAACTTAATGACTCCCTCTCAAACACTATCACCATTAGAAATGGGACCAGACAGGGCTGCCCCCTTTCTTCTCTATTATTTGTTCTAGCTATGGAGGTGCTGGCTTCCAAAATATGTAACAATACTGATATTGAAGGTATTAATATCCGAGATGTTCACTATATATTATCGCTCTATGCGGATGATATCTTATTGACACTAACTCATCCCCTAACATCCCTAAAGGCATTACAACAGAATTTGATTTATATAGCTTCAACTCTTACTTTAAAATTAACACAACCAAATCGGATGTCCTGTGTGGCATTGTCTGAGGAACTACTACAACAAATTAGCAACCAATATCAATTCTCCATACAAAAAACCTCTCTGACATATCTAGAAATACAGATAGCAAAAACACAGGACCAACTCTTTACATTAAATTACATGAAACTATTAAAAGAGCTACAAGTAGAAATAAATGGGTGGAGAAACAAATATCTCTCCTGGCTGGACCGAATCCATGCTTTTAAAATGTCGTTTTTGCCACGAATATTATATATATTCCAGACTGTACCCATCCCGCACTCAAGAGCCTACTTAAATAAACTCCGAGACAATGTAAATTCATTCATATGACAGAACAAAATGCCAAGGGTTTCAAAGAAAATCATGTATAGAGATAGACATAATGGTTTAAGTGTACCTAATTTACTATATTATAAACAAGCGTCTTTATTAACTAGAATTATAGATTGGTGCAAGATGGAGCATGAGTTATCAGATACAAAAAGCTTGGGCAGCCAATGCTGGCTACATAAGCCACAGAGGAAACTTTGCACCTTGCTCCCAGGTTTAGTAACAGAAACACTAGAGGTATGGGATCTAATATTAAAAAAACAAAAAAGATATCTCATCCATTCCATCTCCCTTTAACTCCTTTGCTAGCAATCATTGATCCCCCAGTGGGATACAACATAGTTGGGGCAGAGGGTATGGATATACATTGTGGGGCGCCGATATACTCGGTCTTAGATAATGGTAAACTGTTGACAAGGATGGAAATAGCAGACAAACATATATATAATTGTCAGAATTGGTATGAATATCTTCAACTTTCACATTACATTAACCATAACAAGAATAAATCAGATCTTGTCAGACCACTCACCCCTTTTGAACCCATATGCTACTCTACAGGAACCTCGAAAAAGGGGTTATCACAGTCATATAAACTGTTATTAGCAATGCATTCGCAACAGTTTCCATCCTATACTAAAGTGTGGGAGGGTGAATTGCAAAGGCCCTTGGCGCCAAAGAAGTGGCCAATAATCTTCCACCAGATGGGGAAAGCTCCATCTTCTATGAATATCACAGAGACCAATATGAACTTACCAGATGGTATCTGACCCCAAAAAGATTATCTAATGTTTTCCCAAATACTAGCAAACTGTGTTGGAGAGAATGTGGTCAAGAAGGAACTCTCTCACATATATGGTGGACTTGTCCCTTGTTAAGACATTACTGGAATGACATACAGATAGAAATAGAAAAGATACTAGCAATCCAATTAGACAATAACCCATTTGTATTTTTATTTAATAGAGTACCTAAAATAAAGTGTAAACTGAGATCAACGCTGCTATATATTATGTTAAGTTGTGCTAAACAGCTAATACCAAGGTTATGGAAAAGCCCCAGAGTCCCTAAGGTTCAAGAGTGGAGGGAGCAGGTATCAATGCTATTATCCCTAGAAAAATACCACTATCAGCAAACCAACCGTATTGAAGAATACCATTCTATAAAGTTCTTGTGGGAAGAGTATATGGGGGCGATAAAGGCACAATCTAAATAAGAATAAGAGTATACCAGAACTCTATTGGGCAGTGAAGTTGGTGATGTTTCCTGGATAGTGAAACGTGTGGAAAGAACTCATAATAGAGGGTTTAAATATATTAGCCGAAAGCACAGGAAAAAACAAATAGATACTTATGATTTAGCCCTATTTAGGCTTACCAGAAAGATAGGAAAAGTTAGTGTAAGGACAGTTTATAATATCATCAAATCTGATGTCAGGGAACAACAAATTGTTATTTTATTAATGTGCTTTTGTTTTGTTTTTGTTACACTTATTGTCAACTTTATTAATCTGTAAGATGAAAACCTAATAAAAAAATTAAAAAAACTTACTTGTGTAATAAAAATAAACCTGACATTAAACTATAAATTAACATAACATTACTATTCTAACAAAATAAAAACATACCACCAATTAAAAAATCTAAATGACAAATTTAAAAAAAGGAATACTACAAAAAATAAAAATAATAAATCTAAAATTACAAAAAATAATAAACACTAAATTGCGAAAAAATAAAAAACACTAATCTTGCAAAAAATAATAAACAAAATTATCAAAAATAAAAACAATTACACCTAATCTAATAGCCCTATAAAAATAAAAAAGCCCCCCAAAATAAAAACACCCCCTAGCCTACAATAAGCTACCAATAGCCCTTAAAATGGCCTTTTGTAGGGCATTGCCCTAAGATAAATAGCTCTTTTACCTGTAAAAAATAATACAAAGTCCCCCCAACAGTAAAACCCACCACCCAACCAACCCCCCAAAATAAAAAAACCTAACACTAAAAAAACCTAAGCTACCCATTGCCCCTAAAGGCGCATTTGTATGGGCATTGCCCTTAAAAGGGCATTCAGCTCTTTTAAAAAAGCCCAAAGCCCTAATTGTCAGGGTGCCAGTAATCAGACTGAGACGAGAAGTGCAAAAATAATCACACCTTTATTAATAACAAAAAATAATAAAAAGTCCACAAGTCAAATAATAAGCCAGGGGTCAAAGCCAGAGCTGGTAGTCAGACGAGCTGAGTCAGACGAGCCATAATCAGGAACAAGAATAGCAGAGTCAGGAACAAGCCAGGGATCAGGAACCAGGAGGGACGTCAGACAGCCATGTAATACACAGGAACTGGAACACAGGAACTCACAAACAGGTCTGAGACAACGCAAGGGCAAAGCATACTGAACAGAGACCCTTTAAATAATAAGTGATGAAATCACAATTCTGAGACTGCAACCTGTCACACACGGATGATGTACACCAGTCTGGCCATAAAAGGGCGTGCAGGAAATGAGCAGCATCACACACTCAGATTTAGTAAGAGAGGTGAGTAAGGGAAAAAACCCTGACACTAATCTAAAAAAAAACCACCCAAAAAAAACGAAAAAAAACCCCCAACCTAACACTAACCCTAGAATATCTACTCAAGGTTCCTGAAGTCCTGACATCCATCTCCATCCAGGCGGCGAGAAGTCTTCATCCAGGCGGCGATATCTTCATCCATCCTTGGGGCGTCTTCTATCTTCATCCCGGCGGCGCGGAGCAGAGCCATCCTAGAAGCTGAAGACATCCTGCACGGAGCGTCCTCTTCATACAATCACTGCCGTACACTAAAGTTGAATGCAAGGTAGTCATTTAAAAATGGCGTATCTTGCATACCTATTGGCTGATTTGATTCTTCAAATTCAAATCAGCCCATAGGATGAGAGCTTCTGAAATCCTATTGGCTAATAGGGGTTAATAACTTTATTTAGGTGTCAGCGATTTCGGGGGCGGCAGATTAGGGGTTAATAACTTTATTTAGGTGTCGGCGATGTCGGGAGCGGCGCATTAGGGGTTAATCACTTAATTTAGTGTCGTCAATGTCGGGGGCAGAGGATTAGGCTTGTTTAGACTTGGGGTTTATGTTAGGGTGTTAGGTTTAAACGTAACTTTTTTTTCCCCCTTTAGACATCAATGGGATTGCTTTACGGAGATTTTTCATTTCACACTTCAGGTGTTCGTTTTGTTTTTTTCTAACACTTTCTCCCCATTGATGTCAATGGGGGAAATTGTGCACAAGCACGTCAAAGCAGCCCTTGGATTTTGTGCGGTATGAAGCTTAACCCCACCATATCGCACGCACAAGTAGGCTTTTCAGTTACTCTTAATGGCAGCCCTATGGAGAGTGAAATAACGCAACTTTTTTTGCGTTAGTTTCAAACCCTGTTTAGCACAAAACCCGACAGTGCTGTAATTGCTGGTTATTTATCACGCGCCAGCAAACAAGCAAATTTGCTAGCACGCAATAATTTAGCGCTTCACTTGTGATCTAGCCCTTTATTGGTGAGCAGTGACAAACCTCACAAGTGTGAAAACAAAAAGTGTTTCTATTTCCATAACATACAGCTTATAAAAAAACTGTAGAATTTTAAAAATCCTCTTTTAGATGCAAAAAAATTAGAAAAAAACACTTTTATGTCCGTTTATCTAGGTCTGACATTACTACTATCATTTGCACTTGTCTATAAGGGGGAATCTAGAATAATAATAATAGATATTTTGGGGCCTATTTATTAAAGGTCTTGCGGACCTGATCCGACAGTGCGGATCAGGTCCGCAAGACCTCGCTGAATGCGGAGAGCAATACGCTCTCCATATTCAGCATTGCACCAGCAGACTCGCGGCCAATGGGCCGCCAGCAGGGGTGTGTTAATCAACCCGATCGTCTTTAGACCGCTGCTTCATAACTGCTGTTTCTGGCGAGCCTGTTTCTGGCCGTCAAGCTCCATTCGGACCTTGATAGATAGGCCCCAAAGTGTTGCAATAGAGGAATACATTTCTATTACTAGCTGTCTGTCTGTTGTGAATGTGTCAGAGGGGCCTCCTCGTCTCTCTCAGTGGGCATTATGAGCCCATCAGGTAACAGACCGGCTAACTTGTTTCATGGTGTAAATTTATTTTCATATCTGTTGATTTTGCAGACAAAGGGGCCAATTTATCACTGCCTGAATGGGACCATATACCCCTGTTTCCGCGCAAGTCTTAAGACCGCTGCTCCTTAACCGGTGGCTGCGGACATGAATCCGCCCAATCTCATACGATCAAGTTAATTGACCCCCCTGCTAGTGGCCGATTAGCCGTGAATCTGCAAGGATCAGCATTGCACAAGCAGTTCCCCGGAACTGCTTGTGCAATGATGCTGTCGGCAATTATCGATGTCTGATGGATATGATACGCTACAGCATGTCTGCCAGATACTTGATAAATTGACCCAATGTCATCAGAAACTAATCTGGTATAACATATAGCTTTATTCATCTATCTTTACTTTTATATTTGAGTCTTCATAAATTATTATTTCTAATGAATATAGTTTAACCTGTTGCTTAATATTTTTGAGAATTAGATGAGCAATGAGTAAATATATTTTCTTTCATACAGGTGTTGAGTCAACTGATCCATTAATCCTGGGAATGACTCTTCCCTGCCACTAAAGGAAAAGATTAAAGGGACATAGAAGTGCAAAAAGAAAATATTCCAATGTGTTAAAGCAGTTTATTATTAGCTAAGTCTGGTGAGCCAATGACAAAAGAAATGTGTGTGTCAGCAAGCCCCCAGTAGTGCAATACTGTTTCTGACCCTGCCTGGGTATGTTATAAAAAAAAGGATAGCAAGAGAATGAAGTGCATTTGATAACAGAAGTATATTGCAGTCTATTAAAATTGAATGCTCTATCTGACCCGTGAAAGTTTAATTTTGACTTCCATGTCCCTTTAAATCCAGTGAAATTTTTACTCTAGTAGCTCATGAATAACTGCCCTAAAGTGGCCTTACCAGGGTAGATTAGATAACCAGCATTAAAAATTAAAGGGATATGAAAAACAAATGTTTTATTTTATTTTTCCGATAGAGCATGCAATTTTAAGCAACTTTCTAATTTACTCCTATTATAAATGTTTCTTCATTCTCTTGGAATCTTTATTTGAAAAGCAGGAAGGTAAGCTTAGCAAACGACTCTTTTTTGATTCAGCACCTGGTTAACGCTTACTGATTGGTGGTTACATTTAGCTACCAATCAGCAAGCGCTTCCCAGGTGTTGAACCAAAAATGGTCCAGCTCTTAAAGGGACACTAAACCCAATTTTTTCTTTCATGATTCAGATAGAGCATGCAATTTTTAGTAACTTTCTAATTTACTCCTATTATAATTTTTTCTTCATTCTCTTGCTATCTTTATTTACAAACAGGAATGTAATGCATAGGATCTGGACCATTTTTGGTTGAGAACCTGGGTTATGCTTGCTTACTGGTGGCTAAATATAAGCCTCCAATAAGCAAGCGCTATTAATGGTGCTGAATCTAAAATGGGCTGGCTGCTAAGATTTACATTCCTGCTTTTAAAATAAAGATAGCAAGAGAACGAAGAAAAATTGATAATAGAAATAAATTAGAAAGTTGCTTAAAATTTCATACTCTATTTGAATCGTGAAAGAAAAAAATTGGGTTCAGTGTCCCTTTAACCCCTTAACGACCGAGGACGTGCAGGGTACGTCCTCAAAAAAAAGGCAGTTAATGCCTGAGAACGTACCCTGCACGTCCTCGGTTTGGAAAGCAGCTGGAAGCGATCCTGCTCGCTTCCAGCTGCTTTCCGGTTATTGCAGTGATGCCTCGATATGGAGGCATCCTGCAATAACTTTTTTAAGCCATCCGGTGCAGAGAGAGCCACTCTGTGGCCCTCTCTGCACCGGAGATCGGTGGTTCCCTGCGTTGGTGGGTGGGAGCCGGACCGGGAGGCGGGTGGCGGCCATCGATGGCCCTGGTTATGTGCAGGGGGGGGCGGGATCGTGGGCGGGGATGAGCGGGGGCGCGCTCGGGAGGGCGGGGGCGGGCGCGTGCACGGGGAGGGAGCGGGTGGGAACCGCTACACTACAGAAAATGTGTTAATAAAAATGTTTAAATGCCCTAATATTTTTTTTTAAAAAAAAAGATCAGCAAGGTGGTGGGGGTTTGTCTGTGTGTGGGGGGGGGGGGGAAGCTACACTACAGAAAAAAGCCAAATAAATATAAAAAAAGCCCTTTTTTTTGCAAACTGGGTACTGGCAGACAGCTGCCAGTACCCAAGATGGCCCCCAATGAGGCAGAGGGGATGGTCAGAGAGCGGTTTTGGGGGGGATCAGGGAGGTTGGGGGCTAAGGGGGGGATCCTACACCCTAGCATATGTTTTTTTTTTTTTAAAAAACCCTTTTATTTTAGTACTGGCAGACTTTCTGCCAGTACTTAAGATGGCGGGGACAATTGTGGGGTGGGGGAGGGAAGGGAGCTGTTTGGGAGGGATCAGGGGGTGGGATGTGTCAGGTGGGAGGCTGATCTCTACACTAAAGCTAAAATTAATCCTGCAAGCTCCCTACAAACTCCCTAATTAACCCCTTCACTGCTAGCCAGAATACACGTGTGAGGCGCAGCAGGATTTAGCGGCCTTCTAATTACCAGAAAGCAACGCCAAAGTCATATATGTCTGCTATTTCTGAACAAAGGGGATCCCAGACAAGTATTTACAACCATTTGTGCCATAATTGCACAAGCTGTTTGTAAATTATTTCAGTGAGAAACCTAAAATTGTGAAAAATTTAACTTTTTTTTCAATTTGATCGCATTTGGCGGTGAAATGGTGGCATGAAATATACCAAAATGTGCCTAGATCAATACTTGGGGTTGTCTACTATACTACACTAAAGCTAAAATTAACCCTACAAGCTCCCTAAAAGCTCCCTAATTAACTCCTTAACTGCTGGGCATAATACACTTGTGGTGCGCAGTGGCATTTAGCGGCCTTCTAATTACCAAAAAGCAACGCCAAAGCCATATATGTCTGCTATTTCTGAACAAAGGGGATCCCAGAGAAGAATTTACAACCATTTATGCCATAATTGCACAAGTTGTTTGTAAATAATTTCAGTGAGAAACCAAAAGTTTGTGAAAAAATTTGTGAAAAAGTGAACGATTTTTTGTATTTGATCGCATTTGGCGGTGAAATGGTGGTATGAAATATACCAAAATTGTCCTAGATCAATACTTTGGGATGTCTACTAAAAAAAAATATATGTACATGTCAAGGGATATTCAGGGATTCCTGAAAGATATTAGTGTTCTAATGTAACTAGCGCTAATTTTGGAAAAAAGTGGTTTGGAAATAGCAAAGTGCTACTTGTATTTATGGCCCTATAACTTGCAAAAAAAGCAAAGAACATGTAAACATTGGGTATTTCTAAACTCAGGACAAAATTTTGAAACTATTTAGCATGGGTGTTTTTTGGTGGTTGTAGATATGTAACAGATTTTGGGGGTCAAAGTTAGAAAAAGTGTGTTTTTTTCAATTTTTCCTCATATTTTATATTTTTTTTTATAGTAAATTATAAGATATGATGAAAATAATGGTATCTTTAGAAAGTCCATTTAGTGGCGAGAAAAACGGTATATAATATGTGTGGGTACAGTAAATGAGTAAGAGGAAAATTACAGCTAAACACAAACACCGCAAAAATGTAAAAATAGCCTTGGTCCCAAACGGACAGAAAATGGAAAAGTGCTGTGGTCATTAAGGGGTTAAGCTTACATTCCTGCTATTCAAATAAAGATTTCAAGAGAACAAAGAAAAATTGATAATAGGAGTAAATTAGAAAGTCGATTACAATTGCTGCTCTATCTGAATCACAAAAGAAACAATTGAGTTTTATATCCTTTAAGGAAACCTAGGTTTTCAATATAGCGGCGTTAGGGTTGCCAGCTGTACGCCACAAAAATACTGGACAATCTAAAGGTGACTTGACAAGATTATAGGTGGGGGTCACACATTGAACCCACCTTCCAAAAAACTCTACCTTAGTGCCGCTCATGTTTAGATTTTACAAGTAAGCAGTCATTTTACCCCTTGGCTGTTGGTAACATACATTATATAGGCCTAGATTTGGAGTTTGGCGTTAGCCGTGAAAACCAGCGTTAGAGGCTCCTAACGCTGGTTTTAGGCTACCTCCGGTATTTTGAGTCACTCAAAAAAGGGTCTAACGCTCACTTTTCAGCCGCGACTTTTCCATACTGCAGATCCCCTTACGTCAATTGCGTATCCTATCTTTTCAATGGGATCTTTCTAACTCCGGTATTTAGAGTCGTTTCTGAAGTGAGCGTTAGAAATCTAACGACAAAACTCCAGCCGCAGGAAAAAAGTCAGTAGTTAAGAGCTTTCTGGGCTAACGCCGGTTCATAAAGCTCTTAACTACTGTACTCTAAAGTACACTAACAACCATAAACTACCTATGTACCCCTAAACCGAGGTCCCCCCACATCGCCGCAACTCGATTCATTTTTTTAACCCCTAATCTGCCGACCGCCAACTATGTTATCCTTATGTACCCCTAATCTGCTGCCCCTAACACCGCCGACCCCTATATTATATTTATTAACCCCTAATCTGCCCCCCACAACGTTGCCGCCAGCTACCTACACTTATTAACCCCTAATCTGCCGACCGCAAAGCGCCGCCACCTACGTTATCCTTATGTACCCCTAATCTGCTGCCCCTAACACCGCCGACCCCTATATTATATTTATTAACCCCTAATCTGCCCCCCTCAACGTCGCCTCCACCTGCCTACACTTATTAACCCCTAATCTGCCGAGCGGACCGCACCGCTACTATAATAAAGTTATTAACCCCTAATCCGCATCACTAACCCTATAATAAATAGTATTAACCCCTAATCTGCCCTCCCTAACATTGCCGACACCTAACTTCAATTATTAACCCCTAATCTGCCGACCGGAGCTCACCGCTATTCTAATAAATGTATTAACCCCTAAAGCTAAGTCTAACCCTAACACTAACACCCCCCTAACTTAAATATAATTTTAATCTAACTAAATTAATTAACTCTTATTAAATAAATTATTCCTATTTAAAGCTAAATACTTACCTGTAAAATAAATCCTAATATAGCTACAATATAAATTATAATTACATTGTAGCTGTTTTAGGATTAATATTTATTTTACAGGCAACTTTGTAATTATTTTAACCAGGTACAATAGCTATTAAATAGTTAAGAACTATTTAATAGTTACCTAGTTAAAATAATTACAAAATTACCTGTAAAATAAATCCTAACCTAAGTTACAATTAAACCTAACAATATACTATCATTAAATTAATTAAATAAAATACCTACAATTACCTACAATTAAATCTAACACTACACTATCAATACATTAATTAAATACAATATCTACAAATAACTACAATGAAATAAACTAACTAAAGTACAAAAAAATAAAAAAGAACTAAGTTACAAAAAATAAAAAAATATTTACAAACATAAGAAAAATATTACAACAATTTTAAACTAATTACACCTACTCTAAGCTCCCTAATAAAATAACAAAGCCCCCCAAAATAAAAAATGCCCTACCCTATTCTAAATTACTAAAGTTAAAAGCTCTTTTACCTTACCAGCCCTGAACAGGGCACTTTGCGGGGCATGCCCCAAGAAGTTCAACTCTTTTGCCTGTAAAAAAAAGATACAATACCCCCCCCCCCCCAACATTACAACCCACCACCCACATACCCCTAATCTAACCCAAACCCCCCTTAAATAAACCTAACACTAAGCCCCTGAAGATCTTCCTACCTTATCTTCACCATACCAGGTTCACCGATCCGTCCTGAAGAGCTCCTCCGATGTCCTGATCCAAGCCCAAGCGGTGGGCTGAAGATGTCCATGATCCTGTAGAAGTCTTCATCCAAGCGGGGCAGAAGAGGTCTTCCATCCGATTGAAGTCTTCATCCAAGCGGGGCAGAAGAGGTCTTCCATCCAATTGAAGTCTTCATCCAAGAGGGGCAGAAGAGGTCTTCCATCCAATTGAAGTCTTCATCCAGGCGGCATCTTCTATCGACATCCATCTGGAGCGGAGCGGCAGCATCCTGAAGACCTCCGACGCGGAACATCCATCCTGGCCGACGACTGAACGACGAATGACGGTTCCTTTAAATGACATCATCCAAGATGGCGTCCCTCGAATTCCGATTGGCTGATAGGATTCTATCAGCCAATCGGAATTAAGGTAGGAATATTCTGATTGGCTGATGGAATCAGCCAATCAGAACCAAGTTCAATCCGATTGGCTGATCCTATCAGCCAATCAGATTGAGCTCGCATTCTATTGGCTGTTCCGATCAGCCAATAGAATGCAAGCTCAATCTGATTGGCTGATTGGATCAGCCAATCGGATTGAACTTGATTCTGATTGGCTGATTCCATCAGCCAATCAGAATATTCCTACCTTAATTCCGATTGGCTGATAGAATCCTATCAGCCAATCGGAATTCGAGGGACGCCATCTTGGATGACGTCATTTAAAGGAACCGTCATTCGTTGTTCAGTCGTCGGCCAGGATGGATGTTCCGCGTCGGAGGTCTTCAGGATGCTGCCGCTCCGCTCCAGATGGATGTCGATAGAAGATGCCGCCTGGATGAAGACTTCAATCGGATGGAAGACCTCTTCTGCCCCGCTTGGATGAAGACTTCAATCGGATGGAAGACCTCTTCTGCCCCGCTTGGATGAAGACTTCTACCGGATCATGGACATCTTCAGCCCCCCGCTTGGGCTTGGATCAGGACATCGGAGGAGCTCTTCAGGACGGATCGGTGAACCTGGTATGGTGAAGATAAGGTAGGAAGATCTTCAGGGGCTTAGTGTTAGGTTTATTTAAGGGGGGTTTGGGTTAGATTAGGGGTATGTGGGTGGTGGGTTGTAATGTTGGGGGGGGTATTGTATGTTTTTTTTACAGGCAAAAGAGCTGAACTTCTTGGGTCATGCCGCGCAAAGGGCCCTGTTCAGGGCTGGTAAGGTAAAAGAGCTTTTAACTTTAGTAATTTAGAATAGGGTAGGGCATTTTTTATTTTGGGGGGCTTTGTTATTTTATTAGGGGGCTTAGAGTAGGTGTAATTAGTTTAAAATTGTTGTAATATTTTTCTTATGTTTGTAAATATTTTTTTATTTTTTGTACTTTAGTTAGTTTATTTCATCGTAGTTATTTGTAGATATTGTATTTAATTAATTTATTGATAGTGTAGTGTTAGGTTTAATTGTAGGTAATTGTAGGTATTTTATTTAATTAATTTAATGATAGTATAGTGTTAGGTTTAATTGTAACTTAGGTTAGGATTTATTTTACAGGTAATGTTGTAATTATTTTAACTAGGTAACTATTAAATAGTTCTTAACTATTTAATAGCTATTGTACATGGTTAAAATAATTACAAAGTTGCCTGTAAAATAAATATTAATCCTAAAATAGCTACAATGTAATTATAATTTATATTGTAGCTATATTAGGGTTTATTTTACAGGTAAGTATTTAGTTTTAAATAGGAATAAGTTATTTAATAAGAGTTAATTAATTTCGTTAGATTAAAATTATATTTAATTTAGGGGGTGTTAGTGTTAGGGTTAGACTTAGCTTTAGGGGTTAATACATTTATTCGAATAGCGGTGAGCTCCAGTCGGCAGATTAGGGGTTAATAATTGAAGTTAGGTGTCGGCGATGTTAGGGAGGGCAGATTAGGGGTTAATACTATTTATTATAGGGTTAGTGAGGCGGATTAGGGGTTAATAACTTTATTATAGTAGCGCTCAGGTCCGCTCGGCAGATTAGGGGTTAATAAGTGTAGGCAGGTGGAGGCGACGTTGTGGGGGGCAGATTAGGGGTTAATAAATATAATATAGGGGTCGGCGATGTTAGGGCAGCAGATTAGGGGTACATAGGGATAATGTAAGTAGCGGCGGTTTACGGAGCGGCAGATTAGGGGTTAATAATAATATGCAGGGGTCAGCGATAGCGGGGGCGGCAGATTAGGGGTTAATAAGTGTAAGGTTAGGGGTGTTTAGACTCGGGGTACATGTTAGAGTGTTAGGTGCAGACGTAGGAAGTGTTTCCCCATAGGAAACAATGGGGCTGCGTTAAGAGCTGAACGCGGCTTTTTTGCAGGTGTTAGGTTTTTTTTCAGCTCAAACAGCCCCATTGTTTCCTATGGGGGAATCGTGCACGAGCACGTTTTTGAGGCTGGCCGCTTGCGTAAGCAACTCTGGTATCGAGAGTTGAAGCTGCGTTAAAAATGCTCTACGCTCCTTTTTTGGAGCCTAACGCAGCCTTTATGTGGACTCTCAATACCAGAGTTATTTTTATGGTGTGGCCAGAAAAAAGCCGGCGTTAGCTACGCGGGTCCTTACCGACAAAACTCTAAATCTAGCCGATAGTGATTAATGTCCCTTTTTCTGTTTATTTGAGTTTGAAAGTAACAATAAGCACACAGGTGGTTTGTGGGACAGGTACTCATTGACTGATACTAAAGTCTCTTAGGGGCCAATTTATCATTGCGCGGGCGGTCATCAATAAATGCCGACAGCATATGCTGTCGGCATTTATCATTGCACAAGCGCAATGCCGCCTCCCTGCAGTTTCACGGCCAATCGGTCGCTAGCAGGGGGTGTCAATCATACCGATCGTATCCGATCGGCATGATTGCTGTATGCCGCCTCAGAGGTGGCAGACGAGTTAAGGAGCAGTGGTCTTAAGACCGCTGCTTCTTAACTTCAGTTTCAGGGAACCTGAAACTACGGGGTAGATGGCAGCATCCGCTGCTTGATAAATCTACCCCTCAGGTGTTCATTTGTCAGCACAGAAACGGCCATTTAAATATAAATACATAGTTATTTTACAATTCCCTCATACAGATGCAACAAAGAAAAAGTCTCTAATCTCCTTTTTATTCTTACACTTTATAAAAAATAAAAATAATTTAAAATTAAAATTGAAAGGCAATTGTGATGGATGTATCACTAGAATATCATATAATATTGTTCTTTTTCTGGGTAAATATAATCTATTTTGCAATTTTAAAGCAGCGAATTTAAGCAAATAGAGTAACTCTGTTTATAGAAAATGGATATGTTTTATGAATTCTAGTTGGCCTGGTGTTTTTTTTTTTTTTTAACTATTTCAATAACATTTTCAAAATGTTTATTAGACAACTGCATCAGATGTTAAATATGCAAGATTTAATTTTAAAGTGAGATTCTACTGATCCTTTGGTGATCTGGAGAACAGACATCAAATGGTGTGTCACATAGTGTAGTGAGCACCTAAGGGTCCCCACTGACCAGCCATTGGTCTCTCTATTTATAACACTCATTTAGCTGAGAAAACACAATTCAAATTAAGGGTGGTTTTGACTTAGACAGTATGTGCCTGTTGTAAGTCCTGTGTTAAAATACCTAAGACAGTGGGTGAATTGCACAGGGCTTGTTATTTAGATTCCACGTTATCTCTTGCTGTAAGTTAACGGCTGGAGGTCAGTGCACATTTGCTCTGAAGCTGGTCAGGAAAACCTGTTTGAACATCAAATGTAAATCTGTTCTGAGACATGATTGGTGCATTTCAAGGTTTCCTTAAATAAGTGGTCTTTTTCTTTTGTTTCCATGGAAACAAGCTTCTATGGCAACTAATAGATAGGAGGTCTGCAAGGGAATATTGAATTAGCCTGTGGTTGGTGTTATTGCTGTATGAACATCTTCAGTAATTTCAATTTTTAATGATTTATTGTTGTAGATACCTACACGCTGCTGGTGATTTCTCAATATTCTTAATATGGAAAAATGAACAGAATGTTAAAACATTAATGAAAGACAGTAATTTAATACTAAGTTTTTGTATATACCGTCTTGAAATTTAAACTAATTCACTAGTCTGAGAGTAGTAAAACATTTCAGCATAGGAACTTCCTATAGTTAACATTTGGTTGACTAGTAACTAATCTTCTGACTAGTAACGTTTCCCCCCTGATGGTTAAACGCTAGTGGTCTGTTTTCACCCCTGTATATGGATATTCTGAAAAAAAAAAAGTCTAATAAAATAATATATTGTAAAATTGTATTCTATTATTTAATACTCTGGGCTGGGGAAGTTTAATTTTAGGGTTTCTATGCTTTTAAACATTTTATTAAGTACTTCAAACAATTTTGGCACATTACAGACACACATCACACACACACGTATACACATACATATACGCATGCACACATATACTCACACATACACATATACACATACACTCACACATGCACACATACATATACGCATACATACATACACTCACACACACACATACATTGACATACATACACTCACACACATACATACGCATACACATATAAACTCACACACATCACACACACATACATACATATGCATACACAGTTACACACATATAATTACACACATGCGCGCGCTCACACATACATACGCATACACACATACACTAACACACATGCGCACACACACATACATACATACACATGCACACATACACTCACACACATACATACGCATACACATATACACTCACACACATGTGCACACACATCACCCACACATACATATGTATACACAGTTACACACATACACTCACACACATACGCGTGCACACACCCTCACACACACATACATACATATACGCCTACACACATACACTCACACACATGCGCACACACATCACACATACATACATACGCATACACACACATACATACACATGCATGTCCACACATCACATACATATGCATACACAGTTACACACATACACTCACACATATCCGTGCACGCACACATGCACACCTAAACTCACACACATCCGTGCGCACACACCCACACACACACACACACACATAAACATACAAATATGCCTACACACACATACAAACACATATACACATACACTCACACACATACATAAGCATACACACATACACACATACATACACATATACACATACACTCACACACATACATGCACATACACATATACACTCACACACATGTGCGCACACATACATATGCATATACACTCACACACATGCGCGCACACAAACATACATACACATACACACATACTTGTGCGCACACGCATTCACACATACACTAACACACATGCACATACATACGCATACACACATACACTCACACACACTAACACACATGCATGCTTGCGCACACACACACATGCATACATACACACACTCACATAGACTCACACATATGCGCGCACACACACATGCATACATACACACACTCACATAGACTCACACATATGCGCGCACACACACATACATACATATGCACGTACACTCACACACACATACATACGCATACACACATACACTCACACACAAGTACATACACACATACATACGCATACACACAAAAAACTCACACACATGTGCACACACGCACATACATACGTACACACACAGGTATACACACACATGCACACACATACACTCATACACATGTGAGCACACACACATACATACGCATACACACAAACTCACACACATGCGCAAACACATACATACGCCTACACACATACACTCACACACATGTGTGCACACACACATACATACGCTCATACACACACACATGCGCGCACACACATACATACACACATACACTCACGCACATGCACGCACACACACATACATATGTATACACACATGTGCGCATACACTCATACACACGTGAGCTCACACACATACATACACATAAACTCACACATACGCGCGCACACATACATACGCATACACACATACAATCACGCACATGCGCGCACACACACATACATATGTATACACACACATGCGCGCATACACTCATACACATGTGAGCTCACACACATACATACGCATACACACATACACTCACTCACATGTGCGCACACACACACACACATACATATGTATACACACACATGCACGCATACACTCATACACATGTGAGCTCACACACATACATACGGATACACACATACACTCACGCACATGCGCGCGCACACACACACACATACATATGTATACACACACATGCGCGCATAAACTCATACACATGTGAGCTCACACACATACATATGCATACACACATGCGCGCGCACACACATACATACGCATACACACATACACTCACAAATGCGTGCGCACACACATACATACACATACACACATACACTCACGCACATGTGCGCACACACACATACATATGTATACACACACATGCGCACATACACTCATACACATGTGAGCTCACACACATACATACGCATACACACATACACTCACACATGCGTGCGCACACACCTACATACGCATACACACATACACTCACGCACATGCGCGCGCACGCACACATACATATGTATACACACATGCGCGCATACACTCATACACGTGAGCTCACAAACATATATACGCATACACACATACACTCACACACATACACACACAGAAATGCTACAGGAAACCACAGCAGAAACTATGCCAGACTAGGGAACCATACAAACCAATATATGGGGCTATAACTTTTATTTTAGATGTTTGCAATGTCAAGTCAATGTAATTGTTATACCAGTTTTGAGAGTCCATTTTGTATTCAGTGACCTTATCAGGAGCGTAACTTTTTCAGGGGACTCAGCTGTTACCCATCCAGTCATACAGGACCTTGGTCTCACTGCGTCACTGAAATAAAACTGAAGAATAGAATTAAGGTTTATTTATTTTAAACAAACTCATAGGGGGGGTAGTTATCAACGTGTCTATTTTACCTGTATTCGCCGGCCCAATACGCCCGCCTAAGCTCGCCTCACATCGCCGCCGCGGACCTGCAAAAATTCGCCTAAGTTATCAAAAAAGCTGTCAAAAAGCCGCGCACCAAGTACGGGGCGATGAGCAGCGGACTGTGAGAGTTATCACTCGTCCCATCTTGCTGCTCTTCGGCTTTTTTACAGCTTTCTTGCTAGCCTGTCACTAAGCACCCACACTAAACTACACTGTTCTACCCGCTATACCGGCGCCCCCGGAGCCCCCCGCAACTCAATAAAGTTAGTAACCCCTAAACTGCCGCTCCTAGACCCCACCGTAACTCTTATAAATGTATTAACCCCTAAACCGCCGCTCCCAGACACCGATGCCACCTACATTATACCTAGTAACCCCTATCCTGCCCCCCTATACCGTCGCCTTCTATAATAAAGTTATTAACCCCTATCCTGCTTATCCCGCACCTCGCCGCAACTAAATAAATAGTTTAACCCCTAAACCGCCGCTCCCTGACCCCGCCGCAACCTATATTAAATTTATTAACCCCTATCCTGCCCCCCACTACACCGCCGCCACTGTAATAAATTTATTAACCCCTAAACCTAAGTCTAACACTAACCCTAACACCCCCCTAACTTAAATATTAATTAAATAAATCTAAATAATATTTCTATTATGAACTAAATTAATCCTATTTAAAACTAAAAACTTACCTTTAAAATAAACCCTAATATAGCTACAATATAAATAATAATTATATTGTAGCTATCCTAGGATTTATATTTATTTTACAGGCAAATTTCAATTTATTTTAACTAGGTACAATAGCTATTAAATAGTTATTAACTATTTAATAGCTTACCTAGCTAAAATAAAGAGAAATTAACCTGTAAAATAAAAACTAACCTAAGTTACAATTACACCTAACACTACACTATACTTAAATAAATTATTCCTATTTAAAACTAAATACTTACCTGTAAAATAAACCCTAAGATAGCTACAATATAATTAATAATTACATTGTAGCTATCTTAGGATTTATATTTATTTTACAGGTAACTTTGTATTTATTTTAGCTAGTTAGAATAGTTATTAAATAGTTATTAACTATTTAATAACTACCTAGCTAAAAGAAATACAAAATTACCTGTAAAATAAATTCTAACCTAAGTTACAATTAAACCTAACACTACACTATCATTAAATTAATTAAATAAATTAACTACAAATAACTACAATTAAATACAATTACATAAACTAACTAAAGTACAAAAAAAGCTAAGTTACAAAAAATAAAAAAAATAAGTTACAAACATTTTAAAAATATTACAACAATTTTAAGCTACTTACACCTAATCTAAGCCCCCTAATAAAATAACAAACCCCCAAAATAAAAAAATGCCCTACCCTATTCTAAATTAAAAAAGTTCAAAGCTCTTTTACCTTACCAGCCCTTAAAAGGGCCTTTTGTGGGGCATGCCCCAAAGAATTAAGCTCTTTTGCCTGTAAAAGAAAAATACAACCCCCCCAACATTAAAACCCACCACCCACATACCCCTAATCTAACCCAAACCCCCCTTAAAATAACCTAACACTAATCCCCTGAAGATCATCCTACCTTGAGTCGTCTTCACTCAGCCGAGCAGCGATGGAACTGAAGAGGAGACCCGGAGCGGCAGAAGTTATCCTCCAAGCCGCGCTGAAGAAATCTTCCATCCGATGAAGTGATCCTCCAAGCGGCGCTGAAGAAGTCTTCCATCCGAGCGATGTCATCTTCCAAGAGGCGCTGAAGAAGTCTTCTATCCGGGCGATGTCATCTTCCAAGCGGGGTCTTCAATCTTCATCCCGCCGACGCGGAACATCCTCCTTTACCGACGGACTACCGACGAATGAAGGCTCCTTTAAGGGACATCATCCAAGATGGCGTCCCTTCAATTCCGATTGGCTGATAGGATTCTATCAGCCAATCGGAATTAAGGTAGGAAAAATCTGATTGGCTGATTGAATCAGCCAATCAGATTCAAGTTCAATCCGATTGGCTGATCCAATCAGCCAATCAGATTGAGCTTGCATTCCATTGGCTGTTTTTTATTTTGGGGGGTTTGTTATTTTATTAGGGGGCTTAGATTAGGTGTAAGTAGCTTAAAATTGTTGTAATATTTTTAAAATGTTTGTAACCTATTTTTTTTATTTTTTGTAACTTAGCTTTTTTTTTGTACTTTATTTAGTTTATGTAATTGTATTTAATTGTAGTTATTTGTAGTTAATTTATTTAATTTATTTAATGATAGTGTAGTGTTAGGTTTAATTGTAACTTAGGTTAGGATTTATTTTACAGTTAATTTTGTATTTCTTTTAGTTAGGTAGTTATTAAATAGTTAATAACTATTTAATAACTATTCTAACTAGCTAAAATAAATACAAAGTTACCTGTAAAATAAATATAATTCCTAAAATAGCTACAATGTAATTATTAATAACATTGTAGCTATCTTAGGGTTTATTTTACAGGTAAGTATTTAGTTTTAAATAGGAATAATTTATTAAAGTATAATGTAGTGTTAGGTGTAATTGTAACTTAGGTTAGTTTTTATTTTATAGGTAAATTTCTCTTTATTTTAGCTAGGTAAGCTATTAAATAGTTAATAATTATTTAATAGCTATTGTACCTAGTTAAAATAAATTGAAAGATGCCTGTAAAATAAAAATAAATCCTAAGATAGCTACAATATAATTATTAGTTATATTGTAGCTATATTAGGGTTTATTTTAAAGGTAAGTATTTGGTTTTAAATAGGATTAATTTAGTTCATAATAGAAATATTATTTAGATTTATTTAATTCATATTTAAGTTAGGGGGGTGTTAGGGTTAGTGTTAGACTTAGGTTTAGGGGTTAATAAATTTATTACAGTGGCGGCGGTGTAGTGGGGGGCAGGATAGGGGTTAATAAATGTATTATAGGTGGCGACGGTGTAGGGGGGGCAGATTAGGGGTTAATAAATTTAATATAGGTTGCGGCAGTATAGGGGGGCAGGATAGGGGTTCCTAGGTATCATGTAGGTGGCAGTGGGCTCCGGGAGCGGCGGTTTAGGGGTTAATACATTTATTATAGTTGCGGCGGGGTCAGGGAGTGGCGGTTTAGGGGTTAATATGTATAGAGTAGCTTGCGGTGGGCTCCGGGAGCGGCGGTTTAGGGGTTAATATGTATAGAGTAGCTTGCGGTGGGCTCCGGGAGCGGCGGTTTAGGGGGTAATAACTTTATTTAGTTGCGGCGGTGTAGGGGGGGGACAGATTAGGGGTGTTTAGACTCGGGGTACATGTTAGGGTGTTAGGTGTAGACAGCTCCCATAGGAATCAATGGGATGTCTGGCAGCAGCGAACTTGTACTTTCGCTATGGTCAGACTCCCATTGATTCCTATGGGATCCGCCGCCTCCAGGGTGGCGGTTTGAAAACCAGGTACGCTGGACCGGAAAAGTGCCGAGCGTACCTGCTAGTTTTCTGATAACTAGCAAAAGTAGTCAGATTGTGCCGTACTTGTGTGCGGAAGATCTGGAGTGACGTAAGAATCGATCTGTGTCGGACTGAGTCCGGCGGATCGAAGTTTACGTCACACAATTCTACTTTTGCCGGTCTCTAGCCTTTGATAACTAAAGCGAATCAGCCTCGCCACAAAAATACGCTGCGGAATTCCAGCGCATTTGAGGTTGACGGCTTGATAACTAGGCCCCATAGAGTGAGCTATATTCAGCATATGCATTTTTAGATATAAGTGCCCAGCCTCAAACTAGTTTGATGGCAAACAATAAGTATTACTGGAATACAGTTTATGTTATTATTCAGGTATGCAGATAAGTCATGTAGTTTTTATGGTGGTACAATGTATGCGGCTGCTGTTGCTTACTGCAGATTTCAGTCAGGGGCCCAGTGCGGTCTAATTACACTCCCTCATCATATAAAGGTGTACAATCATTATTTATTTTGCTTTTTTTTTATTTTGCTTTTTTTCCTGTGAGTTAAATTTGAATACTATAGTTTTTGCACTGTCCTCCGAGAGGCTGGAGTCCATTCTGTGAAAGTCAGAGCCCTGTCACCTTCTGCGTGCTGCACAGTGATTGCTTATTTGTGTGTGAGCTCATTTATTTCTGTCACTAACTTCCCACAGCAGAGGAGATAAGATAAATGTACTCAAGAGGATTTTCAAGGGTAGGTCATCGGACTCCTTACAACAAGGCAGTTTTTAAATGCTTAAATTGATTTATTTTGTATGCAGATACAGTATTTGTGATGAAGGTATTTAAGGATCATAATATGGAAATCATTTTATCACTATCAGTCCTGCAAATCCACTATTGTGAGGGTTTTAAAACATAGGTAACACATAGTTAAAGTACCACTTGGGAGCTGCAGAGAATTGCTGGTCATAAGTGGAAACTGCCACTCAGCCAATCCGCAAGCTCTAATATCTGCTTTTAACAGGAATAGGAAAGTCCATATTTTTCATTATTAAATTAGAGGAAAATGAGACAATACTAAAGGGTAGATTTAAAAAGCAGCGATGCTGCAATCTACCCCCATAGTTTCCAGATCACTGGAAACATAAGTTACGAAACATCGGTCTTAAGACCACTGCTCCTTAACTCGTCCGCCACCTCGGAGGCTGCAGCAGCAATCATCATGATCAGATACGATCGAGATGATTGACACCCCCTTCTAGCGGCAGATTGGCCATGAATCTGTAGGGGGCGGCATCGCACAAGTATTTCGCTAGAAATACTTGTGCAATGTTAAATGCCGACAACATATGGTGTCGGAATTTAGCGATGTCGGTGACGGGCGGACATGACCCAGCTACAGCGGATTATGTCCGCCCGCATCTTAATAAATCAGCCTGTACTAATGAAAGTTTATCACAAAGCTCTTTTACTAAATATAATTAAAAAAAATATATTCCAATCTGAGTGTTTGATTTCCCTTTAATTTATATTTACTGTTAATGTATTATTAAAATATTTTTCTTTTTACTGTAATATATTTGAGAATGAGATGTTCAAAGAGCATTTTTAAATCTACACTTTTCATCTTTAAATACACCTTTGTATTAAGAGTAATTTGTTTTACAACTATTTTTTCTGAAACCTTATTTTTAGAACTTTTGAAATGAATAAAACTTTGTTGAGTTTCACAATGAACATTTACATATTATAAGTGAGGTGTAATTGGAAAATAATATTGACTTACTTTGTTTTGATAAATATTGTCTTTTTGTATTTCCACATGATCTGATTTTATAAAATAGGTAAAAGTTTCTTGCTTTTAATGTGACAGAATTATGTAACAGGTAGATTATGAGTTATGCGCGTTCGAGGGTATTTAACGAATGCAACAAAAGTTGCGTTATTTTACCCTCCATAGCTCTGCCAATAGAAGTTTTGAAACAGCAGGCTTGTGCGTGCGATATAGTTGCGTTGAGCTCCATACCGCACAAAATCCAAGCGCTGTTTTGACGTGCTTGTGCATGCTTTCCCAATAGACATTAATGGGGAGAGCGGGTTAGAAAAAAAACTAACACCTGCGATTGTGGAATGAAAAGCTCCGTAACGCAGCCCCATTGATGTCTATAGGGGAAAAAAAGTAACATTTAAACCTAACACCCTAACATAAACCTTACGTCTAAACACCCCTAATCTGCTGCCACCTCCATAATGTTATTAACCCCTAATCTGCCGCTCCCGATATCGCCGCCACCTAAATAAATCTATTAACCCCTAATCTGCTGGTCCCAATATCGCCGCCACTATACTAAAGTTATAAACCCCTATTCCCCCGCACCTCAACATCGGCCACATTATAATAAAGATATTAACCCCTATTCCGCTGCTTCCCGACATCGCCGCCACTAAATAAAGCTATTAACCCCTAAACCTCTGGCCTCCCCCATCACTACCACTAAATTAACCTATTAACCCCTAAACCGCCAGCCCCCCACATCACAACAACCTAAATTAAACTATTAATCCCTAAACCTAACCCTAAAACTAACACTCCCTAACTTTAACATAATTAAAATAGAGCTAAATTAAAGTTACAATTTTTAACTACATAATACCTATTTAAAACTAAATACAAACTTACCTGTGAAATAAAACCTAAACTAGCTACAATATAATTAATAGTTCTATTGTAGCTAGCTTAGGTTTTATTTTTATTTCACAGGTAAGTTTGTATTTATTTTAACTAGGTAGACTAGTTAGTAAATAGTGATTAACTATTTAATAACTACCTAGTTAAAATAAATACAAACTTACCTGTGAAATAAAAATAAAACCTAAGCTGCCGTACACTAAAACCTAAAATTACAAAAAATAAAAAACACTAAAATTACAAAAAATTTAAAAAACCTACTATTACAAAAAATAACAAACAAAATTATCGAAAACAATAAAAATTATTCCTATTATAATACCCTGTATAAAAAAAAAAACACCCCAAAATAAAAAAGCCTAATCTATTATAAACTACCAAAGGCCCTTAAAGTGAAGGTAAAGTTTTTGGTTTTTGCAGCCTGTATTCTATTCCTCATCTAATATATAGTATGATCGCAACTTTTTTAAAAATTTTTTTATATATATTATAGTTATAAATACACTTTATATTTACATTCCTGGCCGTTCCTAGCTCCGCCCTCCATGTATTTCCGGATAATGCCTTTATTACTTCAAATGCGCGTTCCCGATTGCCGGAACAATTGCACATGCGCACCATTCCCCATACAATCGATTTGCGCCTGTGTGACCCAAAAAATGTTATGCCTAAAGCGCAGGCGTCAATCGTTGCAACATTGTATTCAATGACTAGCTATCAATAATAGTATTCAATGCCGGCGACGCTGAAATTTGCGCTGGTTTGGTATCCTATATACGAGCGTAACCTAGAAGTTACGCTCGTATATTTCTGCCGTCGCCCGTACTTTTCTGGGCCATAGGCAGGTATACCAAACCAGCGCAGTTTGGTATCCAATATACAGCGTAAGGACTTACGTGGCGAAAATGGAGAAATCTTACTCCATTTTCACCTCGCCACAAAAAGCAGCTGTAGTAAGCCTTACGTTGTCTATTGGAACCTCGTAACTCCCTAAACTAGCTACAAAATAAACCTAACACCTAACGCATGCGCAATGTCTATCTACCTGTCAACCGCGATCCCCCGCCGCAATCCCTAATAAAGTATTTAACCCCTAAACCTCCGCTCCCGGACTCCGCCGCCATCTACATTAACTACCCCCTAATGTGATCCCCCTACACCGTCGCCAACAATATTAAACTACCCCTAAAGTGAGCCCCTTACACCGCCGACATCTGCCTTACCTACCCACTAAAGTGAGCCCCTTACACCGCTGCCATCTACCTTACCTACCCCCTAATGTGAGCTCCTACCCCGCCGCCATCTATTTTAAAATTATTAACCCCTAATTTAATCCCCCTACCCCGCCGCCACCTATATTAAATTAATTAACCCCTAATCTAATCCCCCTACCACGCCGCCACCTATATTAAATTAATTAACCCCTAATCTAATCCCCCTACCACGCCGCCACCTATATTAAATTATTTAACCCCTAAAATACTAAACTATCCCTACCACTAAATCTAAGTCTAACCCTACAAATAGCCCTGAAAAGGGCTTTTTTGCGTGGCATTACCCCAAAGTAAACTGCTCTATTGCCAGCCCTTAAAAGGGCTTTTTGCGGGCCATTGCCCTAAAGTAATCAGCTCTTTCACCAGCCCTTAAAAGGGCTTTTGGTGGGGCTTTGTCACAAAGTAAACTGCTCTTTTGCATCTAATCTAAATCCCCCTACACCGGCCCTACCTATAATAAAATGTATTACCCCTAATCTAATCCCCCTACACCGGCCCTACCTATAATAAATGTATTAACCCCTAATTTAATCCCCCTACACCGCCGCCAGCTATATTAACTATATTATCCCTAATTATATTAGGGTTAATATAGTTATTATATTATATATATTAACTATATTAACCCTAATTATATTAGGGTTAATATAGTTAATATCGTTATTATATTATCTAAATATTAAGTATAATAACCCTATCTAACTCTAACATCCCTAACTAAACTCTTATTAAAATAAATATAATACTAATATTATTAATGAAAATATTCCTATTTAAATCTAAATACTTACCTATAAAATAAACCCTAAGATAGCTACAATGTAATTAATAATTACATTGTAGCTATTTTAGGGTTTATATTTATTTTACAGGTAACTTGGTATTTATTTTAACTAGGTACAATAGCTATTAAATAGTTAATAACTATTTAATAGCTACCTAGTTAAAATAATTACCAATTTACCAGTAAAATAAATCCTAAGCTAAGTTACAAATACACCTACACTATCAATAAATTAAATAAACTACACATATCTAAACTAAAATACAATAAAATAATCTAAAATAAATTACAAAAAAAACCAAACACTAATTTACAAAAAATAAAAAAAAATATTACAAGATTTTTAAGCTAATTACACCTATTCTAAGCCCCCTAATAAAATAATAAAGCCCCCCAATAAAATAATAAAGCCCCCCAAAATAAAAAAATTTCCCTGCCCTATTCTAAATTAAAAAAGTTCAAAGCTCTTTTACCTTACCAGCCCTTAAAAGGGCTTTTTGCGGGGCATGCCCCAAAGAAAACTGCTCTTTTACCTGATCTGAATCAGCCAATCGGATTGAACTTGAATCTGATTGGCTGATTCAATCAACCAATCAGATTTTTCTACCTTAATTCCGATTGGCTGATAGAATCCTATCAGCCAATCGGAATTCGACGGACGCCATCTTGGATGACGTCATTTAAAGGTACCTCATTCCTCGTTCAGTCTTCGTGCCGGATGGATGCTCCGCGGCGGAGGAGCGAAGAAAGAAGATTGAAGATGCCGCTTTGCTTGAAGACATCACTGGATGGAAGAAGACTTCTCTGCAGCTTGATTGAAGACATCGCCCGGATCGGATGAAGAGTTCTGCTCGGCCTGGTGAATACAAGGTAGGGAGATCTTCAGGGGGGTAGTGTTAGGTTTATTTAAGGGGGGTTTGGGTGGGTTTAGAATAGGAGTATGTGGGTGGTGGGTTGTAATGTTAGGGGGTGGTTTTGTGTTTATCTTTACAGGCAAAAGAGCAGTTTTCTTTGGGGCATGCCCCGCAAAAAGCCCTTTTAAGTGCTGGTAAGGTAAAAGAGCTTTGAACTTTTTTAATTTAGAATAGGGCAGGGAAATTTTTTTATTTTGGGGGGCTTTATTATTTTATAAGGGGGCTTAGAATAGGTGTAATTAGCTTAAAAATCTTGTAATATTTTTTTTATTTTTTGCAATTTAGTGTTTGTTTTTTTTGTAATTTAGTTTAGTTTAATTTATTGTATTTTAGTTTAGATATTTGTAGTTTATTTAATTTATTGATAGTGTAGGTGTATTTGTAACTTAGGTTAGGATTTATTTTACAGGTACATTGGTAATTATTTTAACTAGGTAGCGATTAAATAGTAAATAACTATTTAATAGCTATTGTACCTAGTTAAAATAAATACAAAGTTGCCTGTAAAATAAATATAAACCCTAAAATCTATACAATGTAATTTATTAATTACATTGTAGCTATCTTAGGGTTTATTTTATAGGTAAGTATTTAGAATTAAATAGGAATATTTTCATTAATAATATTAATATTATATTTATTTTAATAAGAGTTTAGTTAGGGATGTTAGAGTTAGATAGGGTTATTATACTTAATATATATATAATATAATAACTATATTAAAACTAATATAATTAGGGTTAATATAGTTAGTATAGCTGGCGGCGGTGTAGGGGGATTAAATTAGGGGTTAATATTTTTAAAATAGATGGCGGCTGGGTAGATGTCGGCGGGGTAGATGGGGTAGATGTCGGCGGGGTAGATGGGGTAGATGGCGGCGGGGTAGATGGGGTAGATGGCGGCGGGGTAGATGTCGGCGGGGTAGATGGGGTAGATGTCAGCAGGGTAGATGTCGGCAGGGTAGATGGGGTAGATGTTGGCGGGGTAGATGGGGTAGATGTCGGCGCGGTAGATGTCGGCGGGGTAGATGGGGTAGATGTCGGCGGGGTAGATGGGGTAGATGTTGGTGGGGTAGATGGGGTAGATGTCGGCGGGGTAGATGTCGGGGGGGGTAGATGGGGTAGATGTAGATGGGGTAGATGTCGGCGCGGTAGATGTCGGCGGGGTAGATGGGGTAGATGTCGGCGGGGTAGATGGGGTAGATGGCGGCGGGGTAGCTAAGTTAGGTGGCGGCGGTTTAGGGGTTAATAACTTTATTAGGTAGCGGCGGGGTCCGGGAGCGGCGGTTTAGGGGTTAAACACTTTATTGGGGATCGCGGACCGCGGTTGACAGGTAGATAGACATTGCGCATGCGTTAGGTGTTCGGAATTGTTTGCGCATGCGCTACATGTGAACGAGCATGGATTGTCAATGATGATTTGTTAGGGAACGCATGCGCAGTTTGATCGTGTTACGTGTGCAAAAAGGGGCTGGACGCCACAGGGTATGAGCTAGAATTCGTTAAGGGCAATGTCAATCAAATTAGATACGAGGGACAAGATGGCGGGCGGAGGAAGAAAGTAAGCGAAGTAGGTTTATAAATCCTTCGATTATGGTTTTAGTCTTAAATTATAAAAAAATGATGAATTAAACTAACGTTTATTTTAGGTAATTAACAAGATGAGGAAGAGTGGTGAACGTGACCTGACATTCACTTTTGCCCTTAAAAGGGCCTTTTGTAGGGCATTGCCCTAAAGATAACAGCTCTTTTCCTACAAAAGAAAAACAAACACCCCTAACAGTATACAAACCCCCACCCCTGAAACTCACAAAATAAAAATAAAATAAAACCTAATCTATTTATTGCCCTGAAAAGGGCATTTGTATGGACATTGCCCTTAAAAGGGCATTCAGCTCTTTTTCCTGCCCTTTTATGAAATGCCCAACCCCATATCTAAAAATAAAAACCCACCTCAAAACGGAAAAAAAAAATTACACAAAATAACAAACGAATGATCCCAAATAATAAAAATTATTCCTATTCTAATACCCATTTAAAAAAAAAAAAAACGCCCCAAAATAAAAGAAAAAATCTAGATTAAACTACCAATAGCCCTTAAAAGGGCCTTTTGTAGGGCATTGCCCTAAAGATATCAGCTCTTTTTCTAAAAAAAAATACAAAGACCCACTAGCATTACAAACCCCCTCAAACCCACAAAATCTAATCTAATAAAAAACCTAATCTACCCATTGCCCTGAAAAGGGCATTTGTATGGGCATTGCCCTGAAGTGGGCATTCAGCTCTTTTGCTGCCCTTAAAAGGGCATTCAGCTCTTTTAAGAGCGCTCACCCTAATCTAAAAAAAAAACCACCTCAAAAAAACCTTAAAAAAACCTAACACTTACCCCTCTTAAGGTACTCACAGTTGTTGGTAACTTGCATTTCAATCCTCAGTGTGCAGCGGACAATCGCATGAAGAGGACCTCCATGTCAGATCGATGGACCTCCGCCTTGGACCTTCGCCTGGACCTTCGCCTGGACCTCTGCCTCTGCGCATCGACCTCTCCGCCTCCGCAGGGTTGAAGAATATGCCGGTCCCGCAATGGATGAAGATGGAGCCGCCTGGATGAAGACCTCTCGCTGCCTGGATGTCCGGATGCCCTTTTCAGGGCAATGGGCAGCTTACGTTTTTGTTAGAGTTAGGTTTATTATTTTGGGGGTTGGTTGGGTGTTGGGTTTTACTGTTGGGGGATCTTTGTGTTTTTTTTTTTTCAGGTAAAAGAGCTGTTTAACTCAGGGCAATGCCCTACAAAAGGTCCTTTAAAGGGCTATTGATAGTTTATTGTAGGCTAGGTTTTTTTTTTATTTTGGGTAGGCTTTTTATTTTTTATAGGGCTATAAGATTATGTGTAATTCTTTTTTATTTTTGATCATTTCGTTTGTTATTTTTTGTAATTTAGTGGTTTTTTGTAATTTAGTATTTTTTGTAATTAGATACTTTGTAAGTTTTATAGTAGTGTTAGGATTTTTTTAATGTGTATTTTAGTTATCTTTAATTGGTAGTTAGTTTAATTTTAGTTTAATAGTTATATTAGTTTAATTGTTAGTTTAAACTTAGTTTTTTTAAGTTGAGAGGTAAGTTTTAATTTAATTTACGATAGGGGAATTGTAATTTTAATATAAAGTTAGGGGGGCGTTAGGTTTAGGGGTTACTAGTTTAAATTAGTTTAATGCGATGTAGGGGGATTTCGGTTTAGGGGTTAATAGTTTAGAATATTTTTAGGGGTTAATAGGTTTATTATAGTGGCGGCGGTGTCTGGGAGTGGCGGAATAGGGGTTAATAACTTAAGTATAGTGGGGGCGATGTGGGCGGACAGCAGATTAGGGGTTAATAATATTTAAATAATGTTTGCGATGCGGGACGGTGGGGTTTTAGGGGTTAATAACTTTATTATAGTGGTGACGATGTCGGGGAGCGTCAGAATAGGGGTTAATATATTTTATTAGTGGCGGCGATGTCGGGAGCAGCAGATTAGGGGTCAATAACTTTAATATAGTATTTGCGATGCAGGAGGGCCTCGGTTTAGGGGTTAATAGGTAGTTTATGGGTGTTTAGTGTACTTTGTAACACTTTAGTTATGAGTTTTATGTAACAGTTTTGTTGCGTAAAACTCATAAGTACTGCTCTCAGATGGCGGTACGGATCCTGTAATGTAATGCAAGCTTTTTAGCCTCACTGAAAAACTCGTAATGGCTGCGCTATAGAAGTCCCATGAAAAAATGTAATTTTTACGAGTGCGGGACTGACGTTGCTTTACAGGCTAAAAGGCTTGTGGTACAGCTATACCGACAAGACTCGTAATGGCTGCGCTATGGAAGTCCCATGAAGTCCCACTGACGTTGCTTTACAGGCTAAAAGGCTTGTGGTACAGCTATACCGACAAGACTCGTAATGGCTGCATTGCTGTTTTAAGGCTGAAATAACCATTTTTTCAGCGTTAAAACATGAACGCGCAACTCGTAATCTACCTGTAAATTTGTTGCAGATTAATGTGATACTAAACCCAATTTTTTTCATTCACGATTCAGATAGAGCAACAATTTTAAGCTAATTTCTAATTTACTCCTATTATCAATTTTTCTTCGTTCTCTTGCTATTGTTTATTTGAAAAAGCAGGTATGTAAGCTTAAGAATGTAAACTTAAGAGCCGGCCCATTTTTGGTTCAGCACCTGGGCTAAATGTAGCCACCAATCAGCAAGCGCTACCCAGGTGCTTAACCAAAAATGGGCCGGCTCCTAACTTTACATTTCTGCTTTTTTTAAATAAAGATAGCAAGAGAACAAAGAAAATATGATAATAGGAGTAAATAAGAAATATGCTTAAAATTTCGTGCTCTATCACAATCATGAAAGAAAAAAAAAGTGGGGTTAGTATCCCTTTAAGGAGCATAGCACAAGAAGAGATTGTTACAATTTGGTTCTTCATTTCATTGTGTAATTTTACTGATCTGTAGTGTGATCTTGAGAGCAGACATAAAGTATTTGTGATCACAGAGGAAGAGATTGTCACAATCTTTATTTTTTGTGTGTGATTTTACTTATCTTTAGTGTGATCTTATGTCACACTGTCTTATACTGCAGCCACTAAACAGACCATGTCATTTGTCTACATTGATACAGTATAAAGCTGAGCCTGCAATGTTTTAAGAAAATTGATCAGTGCTACTAGTTAAACTCTGTGGCTCTTAGCACAAAAAGCATCTAGAAATAATAAGCTGTGTTCCATATAAAAACTGATACCCAGGCAACATGGCAAAGAGTGCCCTTCCTCTGCTTGTTTGTGTCTCATTTGTTTAGCCACAGATCAGGCACTAAGCATCTGTGTCTGTAACATCAGTGAGCAGGTGGACATTTGTTAGAATAAATATACCGAGGAGGGAGAGCTGCCCCACGCATAAAAGCAAAACAAACAAACAACTATTCACATTGCGTGGAAAGCCTGCTATGCTTGTGCCAAGAACTGAATGCATTTTATATACACACTAGTCCTAAAGTCCGTGTACACAGGCCATTTTTTGCAGTACAGAGGTCCCACCCCTTGCTCTCTCTCTCACCCCTCTATTTTGCTCTCTCTCCCCCCTCTCTTTTGCTCTCTCTCCCCTCTCTTTTGCTCTCTCTCTATCCCCCCTCTCTTTTGCCCTTTCTCCCCCTCTTTTGCACTCTCTCCCTCCCCCCTCTCTTTTGCTCTCTCTCCCCCTCTCTTTTGCTCTCTCTCCCCCCTCTCTTTTGCTCTCTCTCTTCCCCCTCTCTTTTGCTCTCTCCCCCTCTCTCCCCCTCTCTCCCCCCACTTTTTTGCTTTCTCTTTCCCCCTATCTTTTGCTCTCTCTCATTCCACCCTCTCTTTTGCTCTCTTTCTCTCCCCCCTCTTGTTTGCTCTCTCTCTCCCCCCTCTCTTTTGCTGTCTTTCTCCACCCTCTCTTTTGCTCTCTCTCTCTCCCCCTCTCTTGCTCTCTCTCTCTCCTCCCTCTCTTTTGCTCTCTCTCTCCTCCATCTCTTGCTCTCTCTCCCCCTCTCTTGCTTTCTCTATTCCCCCTCTATTTTGCGCTCTCATCCCCTCTCTTTTTCTCTCTCTTTACCACCTCTCTTTTGCTCTCTCTCCCCCTCTCTTTTGCTCTCTCTCTCCCCCTCTCTTTTGCTCTCTCTCTCCCCCTCTCTTTTGCGCTCTTCCCCATCTCTTTTGCTTTCTCTGCCCCTTCTCGTTTGCTCTCTCTCCCCTCTCTTTTGCTCTATTTCCCCCCTCTTTTGCTCTCTCTCTCCCTTCTCTTTTGCTCTCTCTCCCCTCTCTATTGCTCTCTTTCCCCCCCTCTTTTGCTCTCTCTCTCTCTCTGTCTCCCTCTCTTTTTTGCTCTCTCCACCCTCTCTTTTGCTCTCTCTCCCCTCTCTTTTGCTCTCTCTCCCCTCTCTTTTGCTCTCTCTCTCCCCCCTATTTTGCTCTTCCCCCCTCTCTTTTTTTAATTTTTTTTTATTTATATCCAACACTGTATACAGGTACACAAAATGACATGTAATTGCGCCATGCAGGGCTGAATATCATACAGCGAGTGAAGAGGTGAAAATCAACTCTCCAGCGTTTTTTTACATGGGCACAATTTTCGTCGCTGTCCGTCTGCAAAGACAGAGTGCGTGTGACACTGATCCTGCTAAATGACCCCGGTGTTTGTCCAAGAGCTGTTCCTTCACCATCAGAGAAAATCGACAGATGAGTGCCACATCTTTCAGCAGCATTGCAGGTCGTATTATCCATTCCCTGTAAGTCTGGGGCCGCCGCCTGTGTTGAGGATAATGTTGAAAAGACGCCTGTGTTTGTTTCCAAGCTGTAAACTGGTGAAGGAGCTGTGTGTGGGTCTTCAATGGTAGTCTGCTTGGTCTTTGGGAATGGGAGGCTGCCAGATTCGGTTGGGTATGAGGAACAATCTTCTGCAGGGTAAGCTATCAATCTTCCACATGGGTCTAAAAGCAATGGCATGGCAGATTCACCGGATAAGCTAGGCATCCTCTGATTTAAGAAACCAGGCTGCGTAATGTTCTGATCCATTTTTGCGATGCCAACACGCCTCATGTTCTGTAGCGTTTTGCATAAGTCTTCACAGCTGTTGAGTAGAGTTTCCAATCTGGGTAGGAAAATTGCAAACAGTGTCGCGGTTACTTCACTGTCTAAAGCCATTTCATCGTGGGCAGTTGCCTTACATTTAATTAAAGTGCCTTCCAGGTAGAAGAGTTGGGATTCCTTCTATCTGCTAAGTGTTCCCGGACAGCTTGCCTGTCAAGGGAGAGGCAGATGGCGTAGATTGATGGCTGTGAAAATGAAGTTGAAGGAGATTATCTTCAGAGCTGATGAAGCCTGCAGCCATTTTACAGAGCCGCCCAACAGAAGTCCCCTCTCCCCCCTCTCTTTTGCTTTCTCTCCCACCTCTCTTTTGCTCTCTATCCCCCCTCTCTTTTGCTCTTTCTCACCCCTCTATTTTGTTCTCTCTCACACCTCTATTTTGCTCTATCTCTCCCCTCTTTTGCTCTATATCCACCTTCTTGTGCGCTCTCTCTCTCATGGCAGATGGCCGCTCCCATCCAGCCCGCCCCGTCATGCCCCGGCCCAGTTATGCCCAACCGGCCCTACCCTCTTCATGTCCGGCCAGCCTTGCCCCCTTCATGGATCAGGTGCCATGTCAGTTTGTTGAAGGCCATGTGTGTTTGTCCATGCGCAGTCTCTACTGAGCATGACAGCTTCGGACAAACACACTTGGCTTTTTATATTATAGGATATATATACACAAACACACACACATATATATATATAAATATACACACACACACACATATATATAACTACACACACATATATACACAAACACACACACATATATATATATAAATATACACACACACACATATATATATATATAAACACACACACACATATATATATATATATACTGTATATATATATATACACACACACACACATATATATAACTACACACACATATATACACAAACACACATATATACACACACACATATATACACACAATGTAATAAATGCTGTTTTTTGTCACAGAATATGATGGGTTCTGCTATAATCTGCTTCTGAGATCCACAATTTAATTAGTCAGGAACATCAGGATTAACATAACAATGACTTTGTGACTAATTGTGTCTTGTAAGGAATTGTCTCTAATCGTACAATTGCAAGATTAGTTCAGAGAAGGCTGTTTATCAACCTCCCTACAAACTAATGACCCATAATTTGTGCTAAATATCATAAAAGCCCAATTATTAATAGCATCTCGCAGCTCTCATGGAATCAGCAGGGGTTTTATTAGTCATGTGCATTCAGAGGTTTCGGATGTCTCCAAATGCGGAAGAAGGCGGCTGCTGTTGGCGTTGGCTTCTTTTCGGAGCCTGATTTCTTCTTGTGAAAGTGCAACACTTTATAAGATCTGAAGAAATTTGGCTCAGAAAAGAAACAAACGGCACGAGCAGCCACCTTCTTCCACGTTTGAAGACATTTGAAATCTCCGAACGCACATGACTAGTTTTTTACGTAATTTATATAGATATTTTAGATTTCAATGCAGCTTTTAATACTTTCCAAACAAAACTGGTAGTTTCTTTTGTTAAAGGGATAGTAAACACCAGAAATGTTATTGTTTAAAAAGATAGATAATCCCTTTATTTGCCCTTCTCCAATTTTGCATAACCTACACTGTTATAGTAATACCTCTGTAATTACCTTGCATCTAAGCTTCTGCTGACTGCCTTCTTATCTCAGATCTTTTTCCAGACTTGCATTTTAGTCAATTAGTGCTGACTCCTAAATAACTCTATGTGCATGAGCACAATGTTATTTATATGAAACACATGAACAAACGCCCTCTAGCTGTGAAAAACCGTCAAATACATTCAGCTAAGAGGTGGCTTTCAGTGGCTTAGAAATTAGCATATGAGCCTACCTAAGTTTTGCTTTCAACTAAGAATACCAAGAAAACAAAGCAAATTTGATGATACATTTAAATTAGAAAGTTGTTTGAAATTCCATGCCCTATCTGAATCATGAAAGTTTAATTTGGACTTTACTATCTCTATAAATATCCATTAGCAGTCCTAGATGTTATAAAGCAAAGCTATAATAATGTGCATTTCATAACCCACCCCTCTTATAACATTTACCTTCAATCCTTTCTGCCTTGAACTTGAAAACTAATATCTGACAAAAACAATTGACTGCAATATTGCAACTCAAAATTGTGCAATTTTTAAAAATGTGTACCTGGTGCTAATCATGTCCCTTAGTAACACCTGGTAGGGCTAGAAACTCTTTTTAGTGAATATCAAAATGCAATGTCACTAATACAGTGTAACTTGTATCCAGCTATAATATTGCATATCTAATGGAAAGAATGTCAGATAATCTAAAAAAGTAGGGAAATTTCTGGTTTCAACTGCCTTTTAAAGTAAAAGTCAACCGTAGCGTTTTTGAAACGTTAGGGTTGACTGTTGAAACAAATAAAGGGCACTTTCTTTTATGAAGTATAAGATGCTTCATGCAGAAAGTGCCTTTATTCGTTTCAACCGATCACCGTTTTTAGCTGCTACAGCAGCCGACGGCTAAAAAATATTTTGCTAAGAGGTAGACGTGCACAGCGGAAAAAACTTGTTTTGGTTCGTTTCGGACCGATTCACATTCAGATACTTTCATTTGAATGTATTAGTTTCGGATTCATTCAGATTCGAATAAATTCGGATGTATTCGGATATATTCGTTTCAGATTTGATACGTAAATTCGGAGGTTTGGTAGGTGTGATGTTGATTCAGATGGTTCCAAGTTACACAAACGGAATTATTTCACTGTTCTATCTCACTAAATCTCACAAAATTTAATTTTTATACTGAATTGTGATTAGTCCATGGCCATTCGAATGTAATGAATAAATCCAAACTAATTTGGATTTGTTCGTTACAAATGCAATCCAATTAGTTTAGTTTCAATGCTAGGGTAATTCGGAAATTTGAATTGATTGAATTTGGCAAATTCATCTGAATTTCGATTCAGAATTAAATGAAACGCACATGTCTACTAAGACTAATAGCCGTTCTGTAAATCCAGCTCCCATGGGCGCCAAAACGGATTTACAACATGGCTATTGGCTAAGAGGTGAAATGTCACCTCTTAGCAAAAAAATGTTTTGCCCGTGGGCTGCTGTAGCAGCTAAGAACGGCGATCAGTTGAAACGAATAAAGGCACTTTCTGCATGAAGTATCTTATACTTCATGAATGAAAGTGCCCTTTATTTGTTTCAACAGTCAACCCTAATGTTCCAAAAATGCTATGGTTGACTTTCACTTTAATCAAAATTCAAGATTTAAATAGAACACACACTTTCCAATTCACTTCCATTATCTAAATGTGCACACTCTTTTTAAATGCACACTTTCTGAGGCACCATCGCCTATTGAGCATGTGCAAGATTCACAGAATATAGTATATGCATTTTGTGATTAGCTGATGGCTGCCACATCACATGATGCATTCGGAGTGAATACAGTATGTAACTAATTTTGAAATTTGTCAGAAAAACATCTACTACTCATTTAAAATTCAAACAAAGTGATTTTGCACTGTTTAGTGGTCCTTTAATTGAGACTGTGCTTTCCCACAAAGCACTGCATATAAGCACAAGAATAACAAACAGTCTGGTATTACAAGTAGATGGTTAACTATCTAATCAAAGCATCTTAACACGGTACAATTTTTTTTGGAGTCCAATTTTCTTTTAATGCACAGCGAGCACTATTAAAGCGCTTAATGAGTTAAGTATTGTGCTTGAGTGCAATCTAAATGACCTCTGTAAATGTAACACTTTTTCAGACCAGAAGGAAGCCATTATTATTAATAGTATAGCCCAGAACAACCTGAAGAACTCCCCTACTAAGCCCTTGAGACAAACCCAACATGAATTTTACTACGTGCTCCCATAGAAGTCTACTATGTGATGGATTTAACGCACCTGCGCTTTCCAGCGCATAGAGAGTAGCCCACTACAGACTATCGCTTTATCCTAACAAAATAACTAAGGACTTAATAATACGAGAGCAAAAAGTGATGCTAACACACAATAGAGCTAATGTTTTTGCGCTCCACTAATTTCATATATATATATGGATTAGACAGACTCTACTTGTTATTATCACAATGCTATAAAAATGCAATATTTTAAGGGCCATAATAGTTGAAAAATGACATGCTCTTATTCTATAGAGTATGTCATTTTAAGATTATCGACCCTGCTCTACTGTGTTTTTAACCACCACAAAGGGGTTAAACACACACTAAAATTACCTTTCTGTACCGCAGAGCACTGCTGGTCCAGAGCAGAAACTTCCGCTTGTCCTATCAGCAGTGCTAGTTGCACGACTCAGCTGTGTAACTAGTGCTGTTAATTGGATCGGCAGCAGTTTCTGCTCGGTACCTGCAATGCTCTGTGGGTACTGTGCGGTACTTCTACTTCTCCTGTACGGGGGTTAAACACACAGTAGTGCAGGATATTAAAATGACTTGCTTTAATTTGTTTAAACTATTATGGCCCTTTAAAGATGCTACAGCTGGCGCTCAGTATTTTGTAGTTTTGTGGTGATTATTTCACCTGTGCTCTAGTTCAGCAATAATGAAAACCTGGCCTGTTGGGGGTATTTGAGGACCACGGTTGAGAAACACTGCTCTAGCGCATGCTCTGACATCCGCCACGGGGCTCTCTGAAGAAGGGTCAGGATCAGCGTGGCTCTCCAGCACACTATAGCCAAGTATAAGACTACAGGTGCATTTTTTCAGCTGTAGCAAAGCAACATTTTACATTTGTTTTAACAAAAACTAATGTAAATGTTCCCCAAATATTTAGTATTTGTTTAATTTTAAACAAAACGAATACCGAATAGTGCAGCAGACGAATATTCTGAAAACTCATTTTTTCACCTCTGTACAAGTCTAGTATTTTGTTTAATTTTAAACAATCTTCAGGGCTATTTAATAGACGTTTTCATCCACTAGAGGTCGCTCTTCTGTATTATTCCCTCTGCTAATTGTAAGTAAATATTTTTATATTGCACCATATACTTAAATATCCAAAAACTAATGAGCAGATATAATTCAAGTTCTTTTTACAGCTTGTAATGTCTATTAACTTGACTCTGAGTTTCAAAGGTTCAGTAAAGTAAAAGTTTTATTATTCAGAGTATGACATTTGTAAAATCTGTCCATCTACTTCCATCATCAAACTGTGCACAGTCCTTTTATATAAACACTCTCTAACGCGCCAGCTCCTACTGAGCATGTGCAAGAGTTCAGTGTATACGTATATGAGTCTGTGATTCGGTAATGGCTGTCACATGACACAGGGACAGTGAATTGTAAAGGATTTTTAAAAATTGTTAAAAAAAATCCACTTCTCATTTGAAATTCAAAGTACATGCTATTAAATTGTCTTTTTATTGTACATCTATTGATTATGTAATTATATTGAATTTTATGGTTCTTTAACAACCTTCATTTGAACAAATGTCTATACTTTTTCTTAAGTATTTTACATATATGGTTCAGTATTTTTCCATGTATCTTTCTTCCATTACTTTAATTTGCATTAAACTTCCTGCTTTGCTATTTCATAAACAGCACTTTGACCTTAAGCTACTGGATTCTCATATTTAGTAGTTATTTTAAGCCTTCTTTATTATCCAGCTTATATTAGTAGCCAAATATTTTTTTTTATTTTACTAAGTTCTCTTTTTATCATTTAAAGTAGCAACATGGTCTAGGGGGCACGCTACAAAAGCATGTTCTATCTAAATAGTGAAACCTGATGCGCAAAACGCGTATTTTACATTCCTATGTTTTTCACATAGAAAATAATGTACTTTTTATTATTAAATATATATTTCTATATATATCTGATACTGTTAATGTTAAATACATATCTATACCACCTATATATCTAAAGGAATAGATATACAGGTATAGGTATATTCAGATATATATATATAGAAATATATATTTACAATAAAAAAGTACATTGTTCTGTATGTGAAGAACATTGGAATGTGACATTTTCAGAACTCCTGTTGGGTTAGTGTGCGAGTATAAGTGTTAGGTTTTTTCAGTTTGTGCTTTCCATTGAATTCTATGGGAGAAGGGTTAAGAAAACATTTTACTTTCAACTTGTAATGCCAGCTATAACATGAGAGCGCTATTGTTTTACCTTGAGTTCAGGTAGCACTCACGAGCGATACAAGATTATTGCTAAACCTGTTATCTAGCCCAGTGTGTTACCAATGGTCCGTTTTACCTCTGGATTGTATTAAAGTGTTTGCAATTATATCCTTTACTTTTATTTTATTATTTGATCTAGCTGCTTTTGCCTGTTGCAACCACCAACTTTACTGAATATATGACTAACAAACGCATTTTCTGTTGAAAATCTATGTACCCGCTGGGTATCCTGTGCCTACTGAGTATACTTTGTCTACTATACCAGTGACAGCTTTACTCAAACCATCTGTCCCTACTGTACCTACCTGGTACCCAGTGACAGTCTCACCAACAGTACCCACTGGGTATCCTGTGCCTGCTGAGTATACTGGGTCTGCTATATCAGTGACAGCTTTACTCACACCAGCTGTACCTACTGTACCTACCGGGTACCCAGTGACAGTCTCACCAACAGCACCCACTGCGTATCCTGTGCCTACTGAGTATACTGGGTCTGCTATATCAGTGACAGGTTTACTCACACCAGCTGTACCCGCTGTACCTACCTGGTACCCAGTGACAGTCTCACTAACAGTACCCGCTGGGTATCCTGTGCCTACTGAGTATACTTTGTCTACTATACCAGTGACAGCTTAACTCAAACCATCTGTCCCTACTGTACCTACCTGGTACCCAGTGACAGTCTCACCAACAGCACCCACTGCGTATCCTGTGCCTACTGAGTATACTGGGTCTGCTATATCAGTGACAGGTTTACTCACACCAGTTGTACCCGCTGTACCTACCTGGTACCCAGTGACAGTCTCACCAACAGTACCCGCTGGGTATCCTGTGCCTACTGAGTATACTTTGTCTACTATACCAGTGACAGCTTTACTCAAACCATCTGTCCCTACTGTACCTACCTGGTACGCAGTGACAGTCTCACCAACAGTACCCACTGGGTATCCTGTGCCTGCTGAGTATACTGGGTCTGCTATATCAGTGACAGCTTTACTCACACCAGCTGTACCTACTGTACCTACCTGGTACCCAGTGACAGTCTCACCAACAGCACCCACTGCGTATCCTGTGCCTACTGAGTATACTGGGTCTGCTATATCAGTGACAGGTTTACTCACACCAGCTGTACCCGCTGTACCTACCTGGTACCCAGTGACCGTCTCACCAACAGTACCCACTGGGTATACTGTTCCTGCTGAGTATTCTGGGTCTGCTATACCAGTGACAGCTTTACTCACAGCAGCTGTACCCGCTGTACCTACCTGGTACCCAGTGACAGTCTCAACAACAGTACCCACTGGGTATCCTGTGCCTGCTGAGTATACTGGGTCTGCTATAGCAGCGACAGCATTCCTCAAACCAGTTGGTCCTGCTGTACCTACCTGGTATCCCGCGACAGTCTCACCATCTATACCATTGGGTGTATTGCACAATTCAAGCATCAGTGTTCTCTTTGTTACTACAACCTACTAACCTATTTAAAATTAGAATAGGACTTTAGTGTTCTGTTTTGGGCCTATGTTCAAACTTGCTGTTTCTGTGATCTTAAATTATAACTACAAATGGTTCTTTTGCTTATCATTCAGTAACGCTTTTAAAAGACTTTAGTTGTTCAGTGTTTTTGTTCCTGCATTTTGAGTTCCCCATTCCCTAACCTCCTCATACTAAGATCCTAAGGTAGGTATATGAGGATAAGTATGTTTAACCTTTGAGTTGTATTTTTTAACCTGCTGCTAAGTTTCCAGAGGTTTGGGTTTTTCTTTCTGATACTGTCTCTGAGATAGTTTCTAGGAGAGGTCTAAGCCAGGTAGCCCTTTTTATTCTTTCCCAAGGGTTTAAAATGTTTTTCCTTTGCCAGCATCTGTGAAATTAAACTTTGGGAGTCTGTTCCTAAGGTGGATGAGGCTATTTTTACTTTGGCTGTGTGAACTATCATTCCTTTGGTGGTAGCTGGAATCCTTTTAAAGAGCCTGTCAGAAGCAAATGATATTACAGGAATGGTAATTAAAGATCAGGAATACAAACTAACGTTGTTTGCAGATGACATTCTACTCACACTGACGAAACCACTAATCTCCCTACCCAACCTATACAAAACACTAGAGGAATTCTCTCAAATCTCAGGGTATAAAATCAACCTGGACAAATGTGAAGCAATGTCATTAGGACTCCCACACCACACTAAAAAGCTTATAAAAGTCAATTTTGAAATGAAATGGCCCGCACACTCCCTTAAGTATTTAGGGATCTACCTGACCCCCCAAATCGATCAACTATACAAATATAACTATGAAGTTATTTACAGAAGCATTAAAAAAGACATGAATAAATGGAGAACATATACATTCTCATGGATGGGCAGACTTGCCGCTGTAAAGATGACAATTCTTCCTCGCTTACTATATTTATTTAGGACGCTTCCTATAGCGGTACCAATCTCAGATTTAAAAAGGATGCAGGCAGAACTTTTAACCTTTATTAGAGGGAAGAAAATGGCTAGGATCCCATCGACACTCATGACGAAGCACAGGAGCTTGGGGGGCATAGGAGCACCCAACCTGATTGAATACTACAGGGCAGCAAGGATAGCACAAACATTACTCCTTGGGGGAGGGGAAGGATTAGTCCTATGGCCCAAAATGGAAGCAGATCTAAGGGAATCCACTCACACCAACGACATATTATGGGGCATACAATCAAGGGAAATAACACCAGTTAGCTTCCACTCACAGGTTTCTGGTCACACTTCCTACATATGGTCCTTCCTAAACAAACAACTCAAATTATCTCTCACACATACGACCATGTGCCCAATTAGATACCTCCTTTCCTCTGACATCCAATTAGTGGTGAATAAATGGGCAAATAAAGGACTATACAGGGTGGCGGACTGGCTGACAGGCGGAAAACCCAAAACATTTACACAAATCCAAACTCAAATAGCTCCTATGAAGCTTTTATGGTTTCAATACCTCCAGGTCAATTCAGCTATACAGCACTATATTAAATCAGTTAGAACCCATTCCATCTCACTCATAGAATCTCTACTGACTTCAGCTTCCAGACCCAAAAAAGTGATATCCAGAATGTATATAGAAATCCAATCCCAAAATAACTCTCTTAAACCTTCAACAATCTTACAATGGGAAACAGACCTAGGTACTCATAAACTAAAAAAAGATTGGGATGAATTGCTACATTCAGCATGCTCTGGCCTTTTAAGCGCAGACTTAAGAGAAAACACTATTAAAACTATCTTCAGATGGTACTTGACCCCGATCAAAACCTACCACATGAATACTGCAAGCAACAGACTATGCTATAGAGGCTGTGGGGAGGTGGGTTCATACCTTCATATGTGGTGGGACTGCGTCATAATCCAACCTATTTGGATTCAACTATCCTCCCTCCTCAGTGTGATCTTAGAGGATCAAATACAACTTACACCGATACAAGCCTTACTACACGAACCGTTGCCTCAGTATAACAAACATATAAACACGTTTATTAAGATTACCTGTCACTAGAATGAGTATTGCAAAATACTGGAAATTGAAGGCCCCTGCATGGGAAGAAGTGAGGAACAGATTAGACAAGACACATTGTATGTATGAGTCTGCCTCTAATATTCTAGATACACAAGCCCAGTTTGAGAAGGTCTGGTTTTACTGGACATTAAATAGGAATATGGTTATATAAACTCCACAGAGAATCATTAGGGACGCAAAAGATGTGTCCCACAGTGCGGAGGGGGAACCTGGATGCCCTACTCTTTTTTTTTCTTCTTTCTACTCTTCTCTACTTTCACTTACTTTATCTGAACTCTCTCATTTAACCCATCTTAAGGAGGAACTATGTGTCGCTTTAAAGAACTAGAAAGTCAGAAATACAGCCCCACTCCTTTTCTAGGTTCTCTCCTTAATCCCTCTTTTCTTTTTTATACTATTTTCTGTTCTCTCTCCGTTTCCGTATATTTTTTTGCATATCATTTTATTGATACAGGATCTTAAGCAATAGCTTTTATTAGAGGAGCGAACAATACATTTTGACCCCCTACCCCTAGATGTAGCGGGGGATAAAGGACATGTTTCTTTTTATTTCTCCACTATAGGGACAATTAGTTTAGCCTATCTGAGAGATACCCCAGGAAACAATGAATAACCTGCTATCAAAACTTTGCCTTCTAATTCTTGGGGTACACGCAGAGACTTTAAGATCCTATTCTACGTGTCTGATCCTCTCCACATAGATGTGCATTAGTAAATGTAAAGGGTTAACCAAAGATAGGGAGAGAGAGATGCTTTTATTTTATTTTATTTTCACTTTCTATTGTTGTACAATTGTTGATGAAAATGCTAATAAAAAGATTTAAACATAAAGAGCCTGTCAGCAAGTAGATTTTTTTTTTTTTTGCCCAGCAATGCAGCTTCCTCCATTTGGTACAATAATAGTTATGCTAGTAAAGATTTTCTGTATCTTTTGGCTTTGTTTTAATCTGCTTATGAATTTATTTTTAACACTAAGAATATGATGTTTTCAGTTCTTTCCAGTAGAGCTTTATGGTTGGCTGATAAAGTTTCTAAATACAAACTTTTTTTTTCTAGAAAAGATGTTTGGTTCGTGTTTAGATTCTATTTTTATTCTGTTATTTAAGCCCATGGGTAAATGTAAAGCTTTTTATTGTTTTCGTTCCATTTGTTTGAACAAGGAACTATACTCTTCTTTCCTCTCAGAAACAGGGATTTTCCATTTTTGCATGGAAGTCAAATTAGAATTTGAACAGATCTAGCTATTTAAGTATCCTTTCTCATCCAAGTGGGCATAAAGACGATAAAGCTATTGTAGCTTAGTGGGTTAGAAAGCAGCCTTATACATTTATGGTTGAGAGTTTGAATCCTGCTATGAGTACAAGTTTATTGTAGTGCTTTGCCTTCTTGTAAAGTATTACAACTACCAAATATTGTTAGTTGGCCCACAATTCAGTTTTTCTGGTGGGGGTAGGTTGTACCTTTTTCAGGAGGCTTAATTTTAGTCTATTCAGGGTCCTTGATTTCTAAATTTAGTTCCTCAGGCTTAATGAATAAGTTTTATGACAGTGCCTCCCAGGGGCAGGTTTTGTTTGTCCAATATTCCATAGGATTCTTTGTAGGCAAAGATCTTTTTTCAGACTGTTTCAGATCTGGGATCCATGGGAGTGTTTGTTCCAGTTCCGAGTTTTGAAACAGGGGTTCGAATTTTATTCAAATCTCTTCTTTGTTCCAAAAAACGAGAAGTGACTTTCATGCCAGTTTTGGTTTTAAAGGCTCTAAACTATTTTCGCAGGGGTTCTTTCATTCTCTTTGCCTCTGTCAATGTCTTTCTCGGCTGTATAAAGAAACGCGCGCTTTTGTTTTTGTTGCGCAGTTTATTTTTGGCCGATCACGTGACTCAATGCACTTCCGTTCACAGTCTATGAGCGGAGCGGTGGTATTTGTGTCAGCCTCTCTAGTAATTGTCAGGAACCCTTTGCTGTGATCTGCAGGATTTTAGGATATGTAAATAGGGGGTGCCCTTAGTATACCGTTTACAATCAACTCAAGCTGAGATATATGCTGTAAAATAAAATGCAGCGTATATCAATGTGAATTAACAGTATAACATTACTATATATAACAGTATAACAATGATGTATCTTTAACTAGATACTAGATACCATGTATAACACAACAGTAGCAAGAAGTGATGTGTCTTTATCAAGATACCTTTGTGGAAGACAATAATGACTTATAAAAAGTAAATACTGTAATATTCAAAAATTTCCTTGATGGCTATAACAGTGATAAAGTCTCATTAAAGATGGTGATGTCACCAGTAAATGGTTGGTGCAAGTCAAGGCAGCTATCTCTGAGAGGATCAAGGCCACAATCCAGGATTAATGATCTGTAGACAATACAAAAAGACAGAAGCGCCACATGGCCCAATTTTTTTTGATACAATGAAGAAATGATAATGTGATGTATACACTCACATTTGATGTGGCACCCCTAGTGGTGCAGAAGGGGCAATCTGGGATCAATAGCAGTCACCCAGAAGACTGACCTCCGGTAGGTGTTCAATAATCTGTAGACGATATATACAGAAAACTAGTATTGTTTGGACAAGCAAGGTATAATATGGTAAAATTACACTCACATTTGGTGGAGCACCTCCCTTGGTGCAATAGAGACAATCTGGGATCAGAACACACAGTAGACTGATATCCGGCAATCAGCAACTCCCAGCAGTCCAGAGATGGGATGCAGGTAGAAATATAAAAATGTACGGCAGCAAGTGGTAAGTGTATAAAACTTACTTTATTAAAATAAATATAAAATACTAGTAACGCGTTTCTCAGCCAACCAGTGGCTGTTTCATCAGACTTGTATTATACAATATTGGGCCATGTGGCGCTTCTGTCTTTTTGTATTGTCTGCAGGATTTTACTTTGATTAAATATCGTCTTTAATCCGGAGGGTCAGGTAGGGCACCTCAGACTGTCTGAGGTGTAGAGGTCCTTATTTAAGGGTTTTTTTCTGGAGTACAGTGTCATTTTAAATATATTTGTCTTTCCTCTAATTTTTGGAAATCTTTTCTACTATGGATATGGAGCAGGAGTCTGTTCTTATGGATAAATGTTTATTGTGTCTAGATGCCCAAATCGTTTTACCTATGCAATTTTGTTCCTCATGTTTAGAAAAGACATTGAAATGTAAAGATACATTTCTTTTTTCTGAGCCTAATTTCTCTCAGGATGATGCTGTTCAGGCAATGCCAAAGCTTTCTCCTCAAAGATCCTAAGGCTCAATGGTGTCACATACAGTGCCCTGCAGTTCCTCTCAGCCTCCAGGTGGAGTTTATTTGCCATCAGATTTTGCTGTACAGATATCTTCTGCGGTATCTGCGGCATTATCTGCTTTTACTATGTTGGGAAGATGCAAGGGGAAATCTAAACATTTGTCAGATGGTAAAGTGTCTGTCCCATCTGCTGCCATGAAGGTTGACCTCCCTCATAAGTCTGATAAGGAGGATACCTCGGTAGCCTCTGAGGGTGAAATCTCTGATTCTGATAGAGTAATTCTTTTGTCTGACTCTGAAGAGGTAAACTTCCGATTTAAGCTTGATCACTTCAGCTTACTGCTAAAGGAGGTTCTGGCTACTTTGGACGACTCTGACACTTCTGTCGATGTGAACCCTAAGAAATCTAGTAAACTTAACAAATACTATGATGTTCTTTCCGCTGTGGCAGTATTTTCTGTTCCAGACCGTGTGTCGAAAATCATTGCACAGGAATGGGATAAACCTGGGATACCTTTTTCCCCATCTCCCGTTTTCAAAAAGATGTTTCCTGTTGCTGACTCCATTCGAGACTCATGGAGTACAGTACCTAAAGTAGAAGGGGCTATTTCTACTCTGGCTAAGCTGTTCTTTTAAGGATCCCATGGACAAAAAGCTGGAGGCCTATTTAAAGAAAATGTATGTTCATCATGGTCTACAATGGCAACCTGCATTTTGTATTGCCACAGTAGCAAGTGCAGTATCTTATTGGTGTGATGCCTTGTCCGAACTGATTTTAGAGGACACTCTGTTGGAGGAGATCCAAAATAGGATTAAGGCTCTCAAGCTAGTCAATTCCTTTATCTCTGATGCTAACATGCAAGTCATTAGACTGGGAGCCAAGATGTCTGGCTTCACTGTCACTGGTCAGCTGATGCTAAAATCATGGTCAGCTGATGTTACCTCCAAGTCCAAGCTTTTATCACTACCTTACAAGGATAGGACTCTTTTTGGTCCTGGTCTGGTGGAGATAATTTCGGAAATTATGGGTGAAAAGGGGTCCTTTCTACCACAAGACTAGAAGAATAGATCTAAAGGACGTCAAAGTAATTTTTGTTACTTTCGTAACTTTAAAGATCAAAGTCTTCCTCTCCCTCATCCAAGCAGGAGCAATCCAAATCTTCTTGGAAACCCAATCAGACTTGGAACAAGGGAAAGCAATCAAAGAAACCCTCTACTGTGACTAAATCAGCATGAAGGGTCTGCCTGCGGTCCGGGATTAGATCAGGTGGGGGGCCGACTTTCCTTGTTTCGTCTGCGTGGATACGAGATGTCCCAGATCCTTGGGCTGTGGACATAGTATCTCAGGGGTACAAAATAGAATTCAAATATTGTCCTCCCAAGGGCATATTTCTCCTCTCAAGGTTATCTGCAGATGAGGTAAAAAGAGAGTCATTCTTAAAGTACGTTCAGGACCTTTCCTCCCTGGGAGTGATTGTTCTGGTTCCAGTAAGATTTCAGGGTCAAGAATTTTATTTGAATCTGTTTGGGGTTCCAAAAAGAGAGGGAACTTTTCAACCCATTTTAGATCTAAAGTGTCTCAACAAGTTTCTCAGGCTTCCGTCCTTCAAAATGGAAACCATTCTTTCCATTCTTCCTTTGGTCCAAGAGGGTCAGTTCATTATGACCATAGACCTAAAGAACGCATATCTTCATGTTCCCATCCACAGGGATCATCATCAGTTTCTAAGATTCGCTTTTCTAGAATCTTTTCAAAGGCTCTCTTGGCAGTTGTCAGGTCTCAGGGAATTGCGGTGGCAACTTACCCGGATGACATATTGGTTCAGGTGCCATGTTTTCAACAAGCAAACTCTCATACAGAGATCTTGTTGTCTTTTCTATGTTCCCACAGATGGAAAGTGAATCTGGAGAAGAGTTCCCTTGTACCAGCTACAAGGGTGGTTTTCTTAGGGACCATCATCGATTCCCTATCTATGAACATTTTCATGATGGAGGTCAGAAGATCCAAGCTTCTCTCTACAGTCTACTGTTTGGCAATCAGTGGCTCAATGTATGGAGGTGATTGGCCTGATGGTAGTTTCCATGGTCATCATTCCCTTTGCTCAATTCCATTTGAGAGCTCTGCAGTTATGCATGCACAGATAATGGAACGGAGACCATTCAGGTCTATCTCAGAGGATAGATCTAGACCAGTTGACAAGGGTCTTTCTCTCATGGTGGATTTCTCAGGATCATCTGTCTCAGGGCACATGCTTCCGGAGACCCTCCTGGGTGAGTGTGACCACGGATGCCAGCCTGCTAGGCTGGGGAGCAGTCTGGGACTCGTTAAAGGCTCAGGGCCTATGGTCTTGGGCGGAGTCTTCTCTCCCAATAAACATTTTGGAATTGAGAGTGATCTTCAATGTTCTGATGGCCTGGCCTCAGTTGTCTTTAGCCTGGTTTATCAGGTTCCAGTTGGACAACATCACCTCAGTGGCTTACATCAACCACCACTCGGAGTTCCTTGGCCATGAAGGAGGTGATTCACATTTTGTAGTGGGAGGAAGCTCACAATTGTCTTCTTTCTGCTATCGACATTCCAGGAGTGGACAAGTTAGAGGTAGATTTCCTGAGCAGACAAACCTTTCATCCTGGGGAATGGGCTCTCCATCCGGAGGTGTTCTCCAGGTTAATCCTCAAGTATGGGGTACCGGAATTGGATCTGATGGTGTCTCGTCAAAACGCCATGCTTCCAAGGTACAGTTCAAGGTCAAGAGATCCTCAGGCCGCTCTGATAGATGCTCTGACGGTTCCTTGGGATTTTGTTCTAGTATACTTGTTTCCTCCGTTTGCGCTCCTTCCATGTGTCATTGCTCGTATCAAACAGGAGAGGGCATCTGTAATTCTGATAGCTCCTGCATGGCTTTGCAGGATCTGGTTTGCAGACCTAGTGAAGATGTCATCTCTTCTTCCTTGGAGGTTACCTCTGAGGAAGGACCTTCTAACTCAGGGTCCTTTCCTCCATCCAAATTTGATACTTTTGCCTCGGCTGAGGCTTCCTTTGGGAGAAAGGTTCTTCAAGCGTTGGTGCCTTCTGTTTAGGTCTACCTGTCTTGTTCTCCCTACCTGTTCATTTTGTGTCCTTGGGTATTGGTTCCCACTAGTAATTGGAATGACGTAGTGGACTCTCCATGTCTTAGGAAAGAAAACAAAATTTATGCTTACCTGATAAATTTCTTTCTTTTCGGACATGGAGAGTCCACAACCCCACCCATTTGATTAGACAGTAATTTTTACTAAACCTTAGGCACCTCTACACCTTTGTGTTATTTTCTTTTTCCATTTCCCTTGGGCTGAATGACTGGGGGTTATGGGTAAGGGAAGTGATACTTAAGAGCTTTGCTGTGGTGCTCTTTGTCTCCTCCTGCTGGCCAGGAGTGAATATCCCACAAGTAATTAGATCGACGTTGTGGACTCTCCATGTCAGGAAAGAAAAAAATATATCAGGTAAGCATACATTTTGTTTTTTTTAGTACTATTCTGCTTCTTATTTAGCAAAGTCAGTTTATGTCCACAATAGATTTATAGGATATTTTCCTTCTTCTTCCTATTCACAAATATCTTCATCAGTTTTCTAGATTTATTTTCCTGGACAAACATTTTCTATTTTGTTCTTTTTCTGCTCACAGGATATTTTCTAAAGAGTTCTCTTGTTCCCCAGACTACCTTCTCTTTTCTAAGTGTTGTAATTTGATCCAGTCTCCATGAGATTTTCTTTTACAGATCAGAGAAGGTTGCAGCTGATGTTAGCTTGACCCTAATCTTTAGCTTCTCGCTTTGTTGTATGGAAGTTGTAGCCCTAACAATATCCGTTTCAGATGTTTTTCCATTTCCTCGATTGCATGAGGTTTCTTCAGCTTTGTATAATTGAGCTATGCTGCAGGGATCTTTTTCAGAAAATGTATTTGGTTCCCATTACAAGGCAGTCCGTGTCTTAATTGCTGGATTTTCATCCTATCTTTCTGGAAGCTTCTTTTGTTTTTATTATCAGGTATTTGTTTGCAGATGCATTTTTTTCAGGCTGGGGTGTAGTTTTGGAGGTCTCTGAAGGCGCAGGGAGTTTACTCTCTTTGGGTGAAGTTTTTTTGAATATATGTTTTGGAAACATTGTGTATTTTAAAGACCCTTTCAGAGTTTGCCCCTGTTTAGTCTCATCTGTGTTTTTTCTTCAGTCATTGTCCCAGCAATGTCATTTATCAATCAAGGGGGACTCTCAGTTCCTTAGCCATGGGGGAAGTATCTCGGATTTGTTTCCTGGTCAGAGTGCATTTGTTGTCTATTTTCTGCAGTATATTTTTGGATGAGGAACTGGGAAGCAGTTTTTCTTAGTCAGGGGATTGCTTTTCTTTATCTGGATGTTTTCTATTAGATTGTGATTCTCTGGGGTATCCCAAAGACAGATGCAAGGCCAGTCAAATGCTTGGTTGCATTGGAAGAGGTTTTAGTAGCAGAAATAGCAAGGTTCTTATGCCACTTTACAGATCATTTGTTAGACCAAATATGGAATACTGTGTACAGTTCTGGAGACCATATCTTCAGAAAGATATAAATAAACTAGAAGCTGTCCAAAGGAGGGCTACTAAAATGGTACATGGTCTAAAATATAAAACGTACAAAGAAAGACTCTATGATCTAAATATGTTTAGTTTAGAGGATAGAAGGGAAAGAGGTGACATGATAGAAACCTTCAAATATATGAAGGGACTTAATAAAATAGAAGCTGAAAGCATTTTTCACAAAAAAATAAATGCCAAAACAAGGGGTCACAATCTAAAGTTAGAGGGTAGTAGATTCAGGAGAAATTTGAGGAAGCATTTTTTTACAGAAAGGGTGGTGGATTCATGGAATAAACTTCCATTTGAGGTGGTAAACACAAAGACTGTAAAGGAATTTAAAAATGCCTGGGACATGCATAAGGCTATCCTAAGGAAAAAGTAACATGTAATATGGGTAGACTTGATGGGCCTTTTTGGTTCTTATCTACCGTCAAATTCTATGTTTCTATGTTTCTATGTTTCTGATGGCTTCTCTGTTAAATATTTACCTTCCCAGTTTTTTTTTTTATTTTTTGCAAGGTTCAGGGATCCTTAAGTGGAGTTTGTGGGTGCTCTTATAGCTGCTTGGTTGTTTCATTTAGCTTATATATTTTTTTTTTCCTTTGTTTTTTTTTTCCAAAGGTGATTGCTAGGATCAGGGATCTGTGTTTCTATTTGCTCTGGCTTAGCTTTGCAAAATCTGGTTTGTGGATCTAGTTCAGATGTCCAGTTGTCCTCTATGGCTTATTTCTCTATAGCTACATCTTCTGTCTCAAGGTCTGTTCATTCATCAGGATTTCAAGATTCCAAACTTGATGGTTTGGAGATTGATGATTTGGAGATTAGACAGAGAGGTTCCTTCAATTTCTGTAGTTTAGATTTTGGTTTAGACTTGTAAATTTGTGACCAGGAAGGTTTTCAATAAGGTTTGCAAGGTCTTTATTTCCTGGCGTATGGCTTATGTTTTTTCCTAGTTTTATTTTAGAAATCTTAGGATTCTGCTTTTTCTTTAGGATTCCTTGAAGGGTCAATCTTAATCTTTTTTCTGGGGCAGTTTCAAATGAAGATTACTAATCTTTTTGTCTTTCTATGTTTTGTTCTGACTTTAGTTAAGATTAAGCCTGTCATTAAGCCATTTTTTCCTCCTTGGAACCTTAATCTGGTTTTAAGGGTTTTTGCAGGTTCCTTGTTTTGAGCCTATATATATGTGTGCTTTTTTTTGGACAGTTTTGTTTCCTTTGGCAAATTTTCCTGCTAGGAGAGTTTCTGAGTTGTCTGCTCATTTTTGTGCCTCTTTTTATTTTGTTTTTTTGTTATCAGGATAAGGCAGTTTTTGTGAATTAGTTTGATTTTTTGCTTAAAGTTGTATCTTTGGACAATTTAATTTGGAAATGTTTGTTGTTTCTTCTTTTTGTCCTAAGTTTTCTATTTAGACTCCTCTCCATAATTTGGATGTTGTCAGTGCTTTGTAGTTTTTATATCAGGCTATATAGGATTTCAGGCAATCCTCCAGTCTGTTTGCTATTTTTTCTGGTTCTTGAAAAGGACAAGTTAGCTACGGCTGTGTTTTTGGCTAATTGGTTTATTTTTTTTGATTCATAGGCTTTTTTGGAGATCCACCATATTTGACAGAAAATGAAATTAAAAATGTCCTGTCTATTCCTAGGGAAACATTAATTTGTTCAAATAATAAAAATTTCAAAAATTGCCAGAAACAGCATTTAACTTTTATGTCTGAGTATAATTCCCATAGTTGGGACATTCATCAAATTATAAGTAAACACTGGGGTATTCTAGCATCAGGTAACCCTGATATTTTAGAATTTTAAAGCCCCCTATGCCTGCATATAAAAGAAGTGTCAACATACAAAATAAGTTAGAGAGAGCTGATATTGGTTTTGATAGAAAATATGGCCTTGTATATATTACCTCTAAAAATACAGGGTGTTATCCATGTCTAGGTTGCTCATGTTGTGATAACATGATTAAGGGAGCACAATTCTATCATCCTCATACGGGAAAGAAGTATCCCATCAAAGGATATTTTACTTGTCACACCCCGTTTGTTGTCTATATGTTTAAATGCCCTTGTGGGCAGGCCTACATTGGTGAGACCACCCATTGTCTATTGGATACATTTTCTTACAGCTGAGTCAATTGCATTTTCAAATTATTGATTTTGTATCAAAACTGCATAGAGTAGAGAACAGAGAACTAGTTTTGAAGCAGTGTGAATACTTTTGGATATATAAATGAGGTACCCTGGAACCTTTTGGTTTAAATAGGAATTTTAAAAATAAAAATATTGGGAAAAAAGAGAATCTATTTGTCAGGCTTGTCCCGCCCTCATTAATTGTGGACTTCTCTGCTTGGGTCCCAGGAGTAATGGATTGTGATTCTCACCACCTGTATGAAAGAAAACCTAATTTATGCACATCTGCTAAATTAAAATATTTCATGGTGGAGTCCATAAGATTCACCCTGTTTTTTCTGATAGATTTTGTTTCCTTTCCTACCTTTCTTGCTTGGCTATACGTCAGACACATTACGAGTATGGTGGAAGGGGATTTATAGAGCTCTTGTGGTTTGGGAATCTTTGCCTCCTCCTAGTGGTCAGGAAGTCTAATTCCCAGGAGTAATTGTTCATGGACTCTCCCCACCATGAAATAAATGAATTTATCAGGTAAGCATAAATTGGTTATTTTTCTGAATATTTGGCCTAAAAGAGGCCTAGTTTCCATTGAGGTGGTAAGGTTTGAAAACTATTGATAAAAACATTAATCTCCATTAAAGTCTATGGAGAATGTTTATGTTAACAGTTACCAAACGTTCCACCTCGGCCAGATATTGCTGAACCAGTTGTTTTTGCCCTTAAACACCTCTAAAGAAATACAAGGTTCAGACAATGTGCTTAGCCGTGTACATACATATCTTCACAATTATTCATCTTACATTTCCTTTAAAGGGACAGTCTACTACAGAATTATTATTGTTTAAAAAGATAGATGATCCCTTTATTATCCATTCCCCAGTTTTGCATAACCAACACTGTTATATTAATACACTTTTTACCTCTGTGATGACCTACAGGCCCATTTATCAAGCTTCGTATGGAGCTTGAAGGGCCGTGTTTCTGGCGAGTCTTCAGACTCGCCAGAAACACAAGTTATGAAGCAGCGGTCTAAAGACCGCTGCTTCATAACCCTGTCCGAATACGATCGGGTTGATTGACACCTCCCTGCTGGCGGCCGATTGGCCGCGAGTCAGCAGGGGGCGGCGTTGCACCAGCAGCTCTTGTGAGCTGCTGGTGCAATGTTAAATGCGGAGAGCGTATTGCTCTCCGCATTTAGCGAGGTCTTGCGGACCTGATCCGCAGTGTCGGATCAGGTCCGCAAGCCCTTTGATAAATGGGCCCCTTAGTATCTAAGTCCCTGCAGACTGCTACCTTATTCTGGTTCTTTTGACAGACTTTTTAGCCTATCAATGCTGACTCCTAGGTAACTCCATGTGTGTGAGCACAATGTTATCTATATGGCAAACATAAACTAACGCCCTCTAGCTGTGAAAAAACTGTCAAAATGCCCTAGGATAGGAGACGGCCTTCAAGTGCTTAAAAATTAGCACATGAGCCTACCTAGGTTTAGCTTTCAATAAAGAATACCAAGAAAACAAAGAACATTTAATGATAAAAGTGAATTGGAGAGTTATTTAAAATGGCATGCCCTATCTGAATCATGAAAGTTTAATTTTGACTAGACTGTCCCTTTAACACCAGTAGTTCATCCAGATATACTAGATGCACCATAAAATAAGACTATACAGTATTCAGAACACCAATCATATGATTTAACTGGTCCAAAATAGATTGAGCATCAAGTTTTAACTGTTTCTGAAGAGACACAAAATGTTAAACTGTGTTTTTCTTCCTCAGCAAAGAGTGGTCACACCAAATATTGATTTGATTTACATTTTACTTCTGTTCACTCACTGTGCATTTTGGTAATTGATCAAAATAAACTATTAACATTAATATTTCTTAAAGCATTCTTACTTAACAGCATTTTTTTTTACACCTGTCTAAAACTTTTGCATAGTAGTGTGTGTGTGTATATATATATATATATATATATATATATATATATATATATATATATACTGTATATATATATATATATATATATATATATATATATATAATTTCTCAATGATGAGGGCACTCACAGGACTTAAAGGGACTGTAAACATTGTTGAATAAAAATTATGCATTTGAAAATTATAATATATACAGTTATTTAGTCATGTTATGCAGAGCAAAAGGGCAGTGGAAGCGTTAAAAAAAAACATATTTTATTTTCTGTAATATTCGCCTTTTCTGTCCGCCTACGGAAAAAAAAGTTTTTTTTTTATACTTACCGTCATTGCCCCTGCAGCCAACAGCCAATTGAACGTCCATCTTTTCCTATTTTGACAGCGTGCGTTCCCTCTTGACGTGCGCATGCGCACTGCAATCCTGTACACAGAATCGCAATGCTTCGTCGTGCATTGCGATTCTGTGTTTCTGATAGAGCGGTGAGTCACTCCTACAGACGAACGAGCAAGTGTAATACATTTTTAATTAAAATCCAATATTTTTATTACACTATAATGGCTTGATAAAATCGAGCTTTGCATTAAACATTGTAAAAGAAATAAACAACACAGAGCATACCTCCTATTTATTTCATCACACACTTTACATAGATAGATCGATATATAGTTAGATAGTGTGATATATATCTATATGTTTTATATATATATATATATTTTAAATATATATATAAAAAATATATATATTATATCTATGTAAATATATTATATATTTATATATATATATATATATATATATATATATATATATATATATATATATATATATATATATATTTGATCACAATGTAATAAATGAACCAAAAAATATGTATTATATATATATATATATATATATATATATATATATATATATATACTGTATATATGACCCATATATATAGATATATTTCTAAAAAATAAATATATATCTATATTGATCTCTATATAAAAATAAAATCTAAAGTATTCAGAGTTGAAAAAAATGGCTGTGTGAGATAATGATGCATTTGTGATCATTATCAATGACAATATGGTTGATTACAGTTGTGTGACATAGATATGATAGTTTATGTTTATAAAGAGTCAATAATTGATTACTCTATATAACAGTGAAAATATAAATCATGATATATTAAATAATAATAGAATAATGAAATGTTTTAAAGAAAATATAAAATTAAAAAGCATTATATTTTATTTGTGTCAAAAAATAAATATATTGTGCCTTAAAACATTAAACTTACCAATTAATATATTTCATTTTTAATTGCTCGTTATAGTCTAGGGTCGGTAACTGATTGTCAATCTTCACAATCTATATGCAATAAACGAATGTCATATAAGCAGTAAATCGCAATGCGCTTTGCATCGCGATCCACTTTTTCCAATGGAGGTCTAGACGCAGAGTTTGTAACATTGAAGCTTTAAGATGGTCTTGAAAATGGCTTAATGTTTGAGCCAAAACGTCGACCTTGATACATGTTGATGCAATAAAACATTTTGTTATTATTAAGTCCTGTGAGTGCCCTCATCATTGAGAAATTTGCATATGAATAAAGTCAGGAGGAGACACCCGGGCAAATAAGAGGTTGTTGGAGTGAGTGCATGAAGTTGGAAATATATATATATATATATATATATATATATATATACAGTATATAGACACACATATTCAGGTAGGCTCAGGAGCAGTGTACTACTTTGAGCTAGCTGGTTATTGGTGGCTACACACGTTTGCCTCTTGTCATTGGATCACCTACTGTTTTAAGCTAGCCCCCAGTACTACATTGCTACTTTTCAGCAAAGGAATTAGAAGAAGAAAGCAAATTAGATTATAGAAGTAAATTTGAAAGTTTCTTAAATTTGCATGCCTTATCTGAATCATGAATGTACAATTTTGAATCTAATGTCCCTTTAAATTAAGGACATATGATGCAACACAGACTTTCATTGCGCTAAAAAGAAAGGGCCAGATGCTGTAGGAAGGACTAGATGTATTTAATAAATATATTTCCTATTAAACAGAATTAGTCTGTCAAGCACTTGTTATAAAGCAGCAACTTGTATGCTAATGCATTTTCATAAATAGCAAGAATGCTGAATAAAGACTCTCTGTTTGTGTGCATAGGAACCTGAGGTGTGCAGGTCTCTAATGTAAAGTGTACACAAAAGAACGTCCTTCATCTGCTTCAGTTTATGTATTTATAGCTCGTATCCACAATCTGCTTGATTCTTGGTTCCCCTACAGCAACATGATAAGTTCTTTTGTCACAGACACAGGCTGTTCAAGTTGTTATGAAGCTCTTGTGTAATGTACAATTTGCAGATGGAGAGGACAGCTTATGCACACAGACATGACACACCTTGTTAAAGGGACAGTCTACACCAGAATTTTTATTGTTTTAAAAGATAGATAATCCCTTTATTACCCATTCCCCAGTTTTGCAAAACCAACACAGTTATAATAATATACTTTTAACCTCTGTGATTATCTTGTATCTAAGCCTCTGGAAACTGCCCCTTTATTTCAGTTCTTTTGACAGACTTGCAGTTTAGCCAATCAGTGCCTGCTCCCAAATAACTTCACGTGCATGTGCACAGTATTATCTATATGAAACACATGAACTAACACCCTCTAGTGGTGAAAAACTGTTAAAATACATTCTGAAAAGAGGTGGCCTTCAAGGTCTAAGAAATTAGCATATGAACCTCCTAGGTTAAGCTTTCAACTAAGAATACCAAGAGAACAAAGCAAAATTGGTTTTAAAAGGAAATTGGAAAATTATTTAAAATTACATGCCCTATCTGAATCATGAAAGTTTGTTTTGGCCTAGACTGTCCCTTTAATGCTTGACAGACAGACAGACTCTAAATACAGACAGTAGTGTGTGCATGCTTTAAAGAAACTCTCAAGTCAAAATTAAACTTTAATGATTCAGATAGATTATGCAATTTTAAAGAACTTTCAAATTTGCTTCCATTAAAAAAATGTGCACAGTCTTTTTACATTTACACTTTTTGAGTCACCAGCTCCTACTGAGCATGTGCAAGTGTTCACAAAATATACATATATGCATTCAGGATTGGCTGATGGCTGTCACATGGCACAGGGGGAGTGTTTATAGACATAACTTTGAAATTTGTCAGAAAAAAATCTACTACTCTTTTGAAGGTCAGACTAAGTGCTATTGTATTGCTTTGTTATCATACATTTGCCCTTTAAATCCTGGTGAACAGTTTATTTAACGTTGCTATATCCCCACAGCCATCGTGTTGACACTTCTCCCCCTATTGTCTTCAGCAGAAGGGTTTAGCTAAGGGAAACTCAAGTTTCAAAATGGTTGCACCCATCCATTTTTATACCATCTAAGAGGATTTGGAAACTCCACTATGGGTTAGATTACGAGTGGAGCACTATTTAACGCTCCTGCTTGAGCGAAAACTTTAATAGACGGAGGCTTTTTGTGCATTGGGTAGCTCATGTATTGCGAGTTAAAAGTAAAACTTTTGTGTGCGAGTGAAACATGACACACAATACCAAAATATCGCAACTGCGTTAAGTTCTTCTCTCCATAAACTTAGCTTGCGCGCTAACCCAACAGGAGTTATGAATATATATTTCACATTCCAATGTTCTTAACATACAGAACAATGTACTTTTTACTGTAAAAATATTTCTATATACATCTATATATACCTATACATGTGTATTTATTCCTATAGATAGGTATAGATATCTATTTTACATTAACATTTTCAGATATATAATGAAATATATATTTAATTATAAAATGTACATTACTTTCTATGTGAAGAACATAGGAATGTAAAATATGCATACAAGTGCATCAGGGTTCGCAATTTAGGTCTAACGCTGTGGAGTTAGCTCACATGAATTGCTAAATTCAATGCATGTTATTTAAAAAGTAAATCTTAAAAAATATTAAAGGAATACTAAACCCAATTTTTTTCTTTTATGATTCAGATAGAGCATGCAATTTTAAGCAACTTTCTTATTTATTCCTATTATCTCATTTTCTTTATTCTCTTGCTATCGTTATTTGAAAAGCAAGAATGTAAGCTTACGAGACGGCCCATTTTTGGTTCAGCACCTGAGTAGAGCTCGCTGATTGGTGGCTAAATAAAGCAGTAAATAAATAAATAAATCAGCAAGCGCTATACAGGGTGCTAAACCAAAAATGGGCCAGCACCTTAGCTTAGATTCCTGCTTTTTCAAATAAAGATAGCAAGAGAACGAAGAAAATTTGATAATAGGAGTAAATTGTTGCTTAAAATTGCATGCGCTATCTGAAAAGAAATTGGGTTTAGTCTCCCTTTAATACAAATTACTAAACATTATTATACATACTGTAGAATATTCTTAATAATCCATAGAATATATCTAGATTTGTTAAAGTATGTATAATAGTTTTTAATTAAATCATAAAACCAAATGCATGTTACACATATTTTACATTCCTATGTTCTTCACATAGAAAATAATGTACTTTTTATTATATATATATATATATATATATATATATATATATATATATATATATATATATATATATATATATATATATATTCTATATATGTCTGATAATGTTAATGTAAAATAGATAGATATAGGAATAGATATACAGGTATATATATATATATATATATATATATATATATATATATACAGGGGCGAAACTACAGGGGGTGCAGAGGTCGCAGGTGCAACTGGGCCCCTGAGGGTGGGGGCCCAGCTTAAAAAAAAATAAAAAAAAAAATGTTTATATATATATATTTTTTAATAACAAACGTTAACCTACCACTGCCTGCACTGATATCATGTGAATGTGACATGACTACAGGGGTTAGTGTTTCTGTTATACCCATTGGTGTTTATGTGTGTGTGTGTGTGTGTGTATGTATGTGACTGTGTGTGTATTTATGCATGTACGTGTGTGTGTGTATGTATGTGACTGTGTGTGTATTTATGCATGTATGTGTGTTTGTGTATGTTTGTGGAACCAGCAAATTACAGACCTTATTACTACAGTATAGGGGGGTAGGGGGTAGACAGTGTCACTATACAGTACCACTATATACAGTATGGGGGGGTGGACCATGTCACTGACTACTATGGTCACTTTATAAAGTACTGGGCGGTTAGGGTCAGGCCAGCCATCTCACCGGCAGATTACAGACTGTGTCACTAACTTACTATATACAGTACTGGGGGGGTTAAATAGTGTCACTATATATATACAGTAATAGGGGGTCAGACCATCTCACAGACTGTGGGCACAGGGTACCTCCTTTTGCAGACATGTAATCTGATTCACATTTTTTTCTGTGTTAAATGTAAAAATAAAATAAAATATGTATTAAATTCACCTTTTTTGGAGGGGGAGGGGCGATGGGGGGGGTGGGGCCTTCTTAGATTCTTGCACCTGGGCCCTGGGGTTTCTAGTTACGCCTCTGTATATATATATATATATATATATATATATATATATATATATATATATATATATATATATATATTTGCAATCAAAAGTAAATTATGCTGTAAGTGAAGAATATTGGAATATTATATTAATTATGTACAGTAAATGTACATATATATACTGTATATATATATATATATATATATATATATATATATATATATATATATATATATATATATATATATATATATATATATGTACACACAGCTACACACACACATATATACAGGTTTAGACATGTCTATGTATGCATATATATGCTAAAGCCCTTTGCAGCCTTTTTTTGTTCAATCACCTTATACCATATATCTTTGAGCCCTTATAACTTTTTAAGTAATTAAAAAACAAAAGTAGTGTTTAAATGAGAATAACTGTATCTTTAAGTGTATTAATGTTGTGTTTAATGCAACTTCTTTATTCTTCCTCTACTCTTTACACGAGCTAACCCGATGAGCATAAATCCCAATTGTGCTCGGGCGAACGCGTTTAATTTCAAGTCGTAATATGTGCTATTTCTGTCGCTTAATAAAAACCTGATAATCGCTTGCTCTCAACAGTTAGCGCTCCACTCTTCTTCAATCTTTCCCTATTACAGGCAAATCAAACAAAATGAATAATGAAATTATATTGCAAAGTTTTATTTATTTTTTACTACACATAATAAAACATTTTATATTAAAATTTTAAACCTTTTAATGTCCCTTTAAAAGTCATGAGATGGTTACAAATGTGTAGCTGTTTACAGCGTAAACCTACACTGGATATATGTTCTCTGTTGCCAAATAAATTACTTCAATTCATGAGAAAAGAGAATGAGATTGACTTTAGACATGAATAAATATTCAATATTCAAGAGATTTAATTACATTAATAACTTCCATAGTAAATGTATTTGTATTTTATTTTTTGAATAGCTGTTTCCATGTTTTTAATTATTGCTCAGTGACATGGCTTGTGCACAGCTGAGATAAGAAAAATAACTAAATCACAGCTCTTTGTAAAATCCCAGAGGCATAAATGTGCATAAGACATAACAGACGCATTTCTGTTTGGTGCTGTCATTTGTCAGTGATTTTACATTTATCTGATCGCTTAATTTTCCAGAATGGTACTTTGAGGTAAAAAGGTCTAATCTCCTACAAATAAGAGCTTATCTGAATTGCATGATCCCAGGGGACTGCTAAACCAGGGCTCATTTTGGATTTTATTCCTAATTGGTTGCGGGGAGATTTGGAGTAATAGCTACCCTAGGTTCATTCTCTTAGTTGGCATTGCCAGCTTTAGACCATCTCTTTTCCGTCAATGGGTTTGATGTTCCTCACATAAGAAATTCTTAAATTGGAAACAAATTAAAAAATAACACATAGAATTATGAATGTGACAAAAACAAGGTGACAAATTACTGTCAGTGTGAAATAAATCTTTTTATAAAGACCTCACTGGCAGATGCAGCTTATTACTCATTCTCTGTAATATTTCTTGTGCAATAAACTATTTCTTTACACCTATTATACTAACTCCTTCAGGCTGGATAGGATAATTTTGTGACATTTTTTAATTCGCTTTGATTTCTTTGTGTAAACTGTTGTTTGTTTGTTTTTAGATTTGTTTACACAATAAAAATTACAGCAAATAAAGAAACCATAAAAATGTGAAACTCTATGTCGGGGGCAAACACTTTTTAGAATATGTGACCAAATTGGTACCCATAGTGCTTTAATTTTTTTCTTTTCTTTTGTAAATCCATGATACATTTTAATGATTAAAAGCATAATTGCTGATATATATCATGGATTCATCAGAGACAAATTTTAACCCCTTAAGCGAAATGGAGACATGTACGTCACACAGTACTTTGCACAGAATACTGTGTTGATCTAGTACTTAAGTCCAACACTCAGGCTCATGCTGTGGTCCTCACTGTCAGCTTTAACAGAGGAAACTGCAGCCAGGGGCAGAAGGCATCTGCCATCCTAAAGTATGGAAGAACTGGTCATGCTGTGCAACTGTCTGTTGGTGGTGTCTGTGTTTAGGAGGGGGTGGCTGGTTGGCAGGAGGGCGGAGGGAGGGGAGGGTTCCCTTTCCTACAGAAAGAATATTTGGTTATATATTAATATTCTACAGAAACGGGTTATAACATGGAGGAGAGTAGCCCTATTAACAATCCCTTGGAGGGGCGATTATTACACTAGAGAGAAAACATTTATTAACATATTAATAATAATTAAAAAAGACAATTACTATAAACTGGGTACTGGCAGACAGCCAGAGGGTTGAGGGTTAGAGAGATGTTTGGGAGGTATCAGGGAGGAGGGTGGGTTGAGGAAGGAACCCTACAATGAAAAAGATAATAATAATTAAAAAAAGCCCTAAAACTGCATTCTTGCAGCCTGTAAGCCAGTACTTAAGATGGTGGTGACCAGTGGTGGGGGAGGAGAGAAGAGAGCTGTTTCGGAGGTATCAGGTAGGAATCAGTTTGGTGGGAGAGTAACACCTACAATACAATAATATTATCCTTGCTAGCTAACTAATCAACCCCTTCACTGCCAGGAATATTAGAAATGTGGTGTGCAGCTGCAATTAGGGGCCTTCTACTTACCAAAAACCAATGGCAAATCCATGCATGTCTGCTATTCCTGAACAAAGCAAGCTTTTACAACCATTTATTTTATGACTGCACAAGTGGTATGTAAATAATTTCAGTGAGAAACCCAAAGTTTGTGATAAAGTTAAGGATTTTTTTTTATATGATCGCTATTGACAGTGAACTGGTGGCATGAAATATACCAAAATGGGCCTAGATCAATACCTTGGGTTGTCTACTAAAAAGAATATATATTTTTGATAGGTAAATAAAAAAACAAGGCTCTATTTCTGTTTAAATGGAGTGATAGCAAAAATGCTAAAAAAGGTCTGATATTTTGGGAAAGTTTTTCTCTGAAACTCCTAACAGCAAAGCGGTTAAACACTACAATTTGAAGCCAATGAAAGTAAATAGTAAGATGGCAGCACAAAGGCGTAGTGCCAGCTAATGTGCCAGGGTGCACCTTTTGCACTTGTGTCATAGAATTCCTACTCCTGCCTTATGATTGACTTACATACACTTTATTGGAACTTTAGTTGCATGTGATATGAAATTCTCATCACTTTTATAAATGTCTTGTCTGGTGCAGCCGAATGTGTCAGTGCTGAGTTGTCTAAGTCACCTTGAATCCAGATGTATTGTGCTTTTGGATCAAAGCCATTTCATAATAACTGTCAGTATTATAATGAAGTCAAAGATGAATATGAATGATATTCTACAAGCTGCAGAAGAACATGAACATTTTAAGAATTAGAATATATTGAAGGGTATTCATGATGTTGCCAATTTGCCAGGTCACAGAAGAGTCATTTGAATTTGCAGTTAACACAGAATCTTACTGCTTGGATACATTTAGATGAGTTCTTGCCAAAAGCTTGATTAGTTTTATCCAGCTGCAAAGAGAGTAAAGCCAGCAATTATGGTAAATAAAAAAAGTCTAAGGAACAACGTGCCAGCAACTTGTTGACTTGGATTACACCTAATTTACCTTCAGTTTAACATCCTGATGCCAATTTGACATACTTCATATATATATATATATATATAGGAAGATGCAAAGGGGAACCAGCACACACTCTTTTAATAGTTCATCATCCGGGGTGCACTTCAAGCAAAATACATAAAGAACAGGCAATGGGAAGGCACTCACCGTAATAAATTGAATACTTTATTCACTTGTGAATAAAGTATTCAATTTATTACGATGAGTGCCTTCCCATTGCCTGTTCTTTATATATGTGTATATATATATATATATATATATATATATCCTTCGTAATATGTATTAAGGGGATGTAACACTACAATAGATAGATAGTCCTTTGCAGTCACAACACACTACAAAATTATATATTATACATGCAGGAGAAAATATTATAAATTCATAAATTGATTACTAAAAATCCTTCATTTGAGTTGCAGTTTTCTCGCTGTTTGGACCTAAACATTGAAATGTTGATATTGTAAAAAAGAAAAAAAAATAGATGAATCAAATATCATGCAATAACCTAATGATGGATTGGAATACTGTCCGTGCAATGGAAAGTATCTGACAAATTTTTACAATGAGAAATAAGAAAAACTATTATAAATCAGTGAGAATATGGGGCATTTGGGATCCTGATAGACTTTTTATGGATTGCAAAGGCCTTAAATTAGAAAATCCCACAAAACCAAAACAAAACATTTCTTTTAATGTGTCAGGGTGCCAGGAATCAGACTGAGACGAGAAATGCAAAAATAATCACATCTTTATTAATAACAAAAAAAAAAAAAAGTCCACAAGTCAAATAACAAGTAGTCAGACGAGCTGAGTCAGGAGCCAAAGCGAGTAGTCAGACGAGCCGAGTCAGGAACCAGGAGGGACGTTAGACAGCCAGGTAATACACAGGAACAGGAACTCACAAACAAGATTGTACGCTCCTCTCAAATCAAGTTTAGAAAAGACCGTAGCTCCCTTGAGGAGGTCAGATAGTTCCGTAATGAGCGGAATAGGGTAAGCATTCCTAATGGTAAGACGATTAAGACCCCTATAATCGATGCATTATCTTAACTTGCCACCCTTTTTCTTCACAAAGAAGAAGCCAGTCCCTGCAGGAGAGCAGGATTTGCGAATGATTCCCAGCGACAGAGCATCAGCAACATACTCCTCCATAGCACAATTCACCGCAACAGACAGAGGATATACCTGGACTGAGGAGGAATGACTCCGGGTTGCAGGTCTATGGCACAATCGTAAGACCGGTGAGGAGGCAACGTATGGCACGAACCTTGTCAAAAACATCTAGGAACTCTCGGTACTCCTCTTGCAATTGAGATACCGAAGAAGTGCACAAGACTTTGACTGGTTTCCGAAGACAAGTGGAAATACATTGCGGAGACCATGACAAAATTTCGGACCTGCGCCAGTCGAGACTGGGATTGTGCTTTTGGAGCCAGGGATAACCCAGAACAACCGGAAAATGCGGAGAGTTAATCACCAGGTACTGGAGAGTTTCAAAATGGAGAGCCCCAACAGCCATGGATAACGGAGCGGTTTAGTGAGTAATGAATGTGGGCTGAAGGAGCCTGCCATCAATGGCCTTAATAGCAAGCATAACGGACTGAGGCAATACAGGAATGGAGTGCTATGATGCAAAAGCACTGTCAATTAAATAGCCAGCAGCACCGGAGTCAACAAGAGTCTGGGTGACTAAGGAGGAGTCCACCCAGGAAAGGACAACCATGACCGAAGGTTTCTCCTTTAGCGGTTCCGGGGAGGAGGATAAACCACCCAAGGTCTGCCCCTGACAGGACCTTAGGTGCGAGTGTTTCCCGGCCGTGTAGGACAAGACTTTAAAAGGTGGCCCTGTAACCCACAATAGAGGCAGAGCCCCTCCCTCCTCTGCCGCAGAGAGACACATGAATCCCAACTGCATCGGCTCAGCAGTACCTGGTGACTCGGGACCAGGAGGCATGGGAGGAGAGGGAGGCATGGGTGGGAACGAACATGTAGGAGACAACGGAACAGGAGGCTTCTGCAAGTGCTCCTTGAAAGAGGGCCTCTCTCAGAGTCTGATGTCAATTAGGATCAAAAAAGACACCAATGTCTTGAGATCCTCTGGTAAATCTCTGGCAGCAACTTCGTCTTTAATCGCATCAGAGAGCCCATGAAAGAAGGCGGCAACAAGGGCTTCATTGTTTCAACCTACCTCTGCAGCAAGCATACTGAACTCAATTGCATACTGAGCAACAAATCTCGTACCTTGCTGAATGGTCATGATTCGTTTAGCAGCAGAGGAGGAGCGAGCCAGAACATCAAATACCCTTTGAATGGAGGCCATAAATTCAGGGTAATTTGAAATCACAGGTTTATTAGTCTCCCACAAGGGATTAGCCCAGGCAAGAGCTGTGTCAGAGAGTAACGAGATGAAAAATCCCACCTTAGCTCTGTCAGAGGGAAACACCTGAGGTAACATCTAAAAGTAAATGCCAACATGGTTCAAAAGCCCTCTGCACTGAATAGGATCACCTCCATATCACTGAGGTAGAGGTGCAGAACCGTACAGGCTCCTGGTAGGACTAGGTGCAGCAGCGGAAACAGGAGCAGCCAAAACTTGTGGGACACTGTGGTCCAAATGTGCAGTGCGAGTCAGCAGGGTTTGCAGGGCCTAGGGCAAATTGATCCAAGCGGTGATCCTGTACATCAATCCTGGAAATGATGGTAGGTAAAGGTGGATTATTAGTACCATCAGGATTAATGGCCTTGCGTAATGTCAGGGTGCCAGGAATCAGACTGAGACGAGAAGTGCAAAAATAATCACACCTTTACTAATAACAAAAAAAATAATAAAAATTCCACAAGTCAAATAACAAGCCAGGAGTCAAAGCCAGAGCTGGTAGTCAGACGAGCTGAGTCAGGAGCCAAAGTGAGTAGTCAGACAAGCCGAGTCAGGAACCAGGAGGGACATCAGACAGCCAGGTAATACACAGGAACAGGAACTCACAAACAGGTCTGAGACAACGCAAGGGCAAAGCATACTGAACAGAGGCCCTTTAAATAATAAGTGATGACATCACAATTCTGCAACCTGTCTCACACGAATGATGTACAACTGTCTGGTCATAAGAGGGCGTGCAGGAAATGAGCAGCATCACACACTCTGCACCAGATTCAGCAAGAAAAGGTAAGCAAAATGGCTGCCAGCAGCACATGGCAAGCAAAGCAGGGAAAAAACCCTGACATAATGTGACCCTCAATATACTGTTGTTTTTCTAATCCTCTAAATCGGGGTACCAAATACTTTTTCACTTGTGGGCCACATGGGAAGTATCTACTCTCTCTGAGAGTTCCACCAGTTATCTTCTACTATGGCCCTCAACAAATCCACAAATCATTGTGACTACTTGATAAATTACAATGATGTTGTTTGAGTACTGAATGAGAAACTGCTTAGCATATTACCCTATTCTTCATGTGCAGTTTAGGTAATTGTCATGGATACTGGGCTGCAAGGGTTAAGTCCATACCCCCTACAACCTCACCCCTGTTGTTTCTCAGTGGAAGCTTTGGTTTGCTTGTTTATGAAGAGCTGGGGAATGACCAGGAAAACCCTCCTAGGCTGGCCGGGCTCCTGGAACTCCCGGTCGGCCGCCCCACCACGGACACCCACCTAACCCCTCTCAGACTGTCCAGGCTCCTGGAACTCCCAGTCGGCCACAGGACAGCAGGACACCCGCTAACTTTACCCCTAGTCGCTCCAGCAACCATGTGCCCCAGAGCTCCGCTCTTTTGGGGATTAGTAGCCCCTAGGGAGGACAAGAGGAATTACCGGAGGGGAGCTCCTGTGGGAACCGGGGGTTTTGGACACCCCTAACCCCATAAATCCAACGGACTGTAACTCTGGTCCCCAGTAACGAATCATACTGATTTTTGGACTGTGAAATCTGGGGACCGAGAGCTTTAAAATGACACCCTGGAAGTGCCGCCGCTTTACCGGGATCACCCGAAACCACCACCCCTAGGTATTGAGATTATGTGGGACTGTGGCTCCTATGGAGGTGCCGGTCAGTCTGGAGGGGTGGGAATGGCGGGAAAATAGTGGGATTGTCCAGGGTCTTATCAAGATGAGCTGTCTGTATAAAAGGAGTGTGTGTTTTCAATAAAATCAGTTCCTGTTTAACCTGAAGGCTAGTCTGTCTAGTTATTTGGGTTGGCTCCAGCTAAAATCACTTTCCTTGGCTACATAGCAGCCTGTTGCAGGCAAAGGAAGGACCCTCTGGCACAGCTACTTAGTCAGGGTAGCTGGAGTCTGCCACAGGGTGGGACCCTGAGTACTGGTGCTGTCGGGCATCAGGGGTGGCTACAGGCTGTGGTCACTTGCCAGCTACATAGCTGCAGTCGGCAGGAAGGAAGCAGGACCCGTTTGGCGTAGCTACCCATTCGGGGTAGCCAGGGTATCCATCACATTGCTAGCCAGGACGTCATCGACCGGGTGAATTGGTGGGTCCGTTCTGTGAAAGGCTGTTCATCCTGCTTCCTTAGTGCCCGGAACTTCTGCCGGTGGGCCTCCGGTGTGAGCCCATATCGGGCAAGGATACGGTCTTTCACCTTGTTATAATCATTTTGGTCCTCAGAAGGGGTAGCGTGGAAAGCTGCCAAAGGCCGCCCTGACAATTTACTGATCAGGACAGACAGTCTATCGGCATAGGCTACCCCCTGCAGTTCGCATTGGGTCTCAAAGACCTGAAGGTAACAGTCAATATCCTCCTCCTCTTCCTTGTTGGCTGGAAAGGCCCCATGGGGTAGCTTGTGTGGTCAAAGAGCCGGTATTCCATGGGCTGTTGGAGCCCCTCCTATGGACTGGTGGATTTCTGCTAACTTGAGCTGGGTAACATCCGAAACGATCTTGGTGATGACCTCCTCTGGTGGCCGGGTGTCATATAACGCCAGCCCGCCACTGCACTTCACGCTGTACATCAGACGTGGATGTCCCCGGAGTAGATACTGTTCTTGCGGCTGAACTTGGCATTGTAACGGATAGCTCATTGCCCCGGTCGTCATCCGACCCGCCGGCCACCTGGTCCTCTTCCAGCATTTCTCTGGTGGGGGTAGTTCTGTTCCTGGTACCCACAGTCTTTCCTTGAGTCTCCGCTGCCAGCCAATGTGATGGATACCCCGGCTACCCCAACTGGGTAGCTCCGCCAAACGGGTCCTGCTTCCTTCCTGCCGACTGCAGCTATGTAGCTGGCAAGTGATCACAGCCTGTAGCCACCCCTGATGCCCGACAGCACCAGTACTCAGGGTCCCACCCTGTGGCAGACTCCAGCTACCCCGACTGAGTAGCTCTGCCAGAGGGTCCTTCCGTTACTGGGGACCGAAGTTACAGTCCGTTGAAGTTATGGGGTTAGGGGTGTCCAAAACCCTGGTTCCCAAAGGAGCTCCCCTCCGGTAATTCCCCCACCTCTTGTCCTCCCTAGGGGCTACTAATCCCCAAAAGAGCAGAGCTCTGGGGCACATGGTTGCTGGAGTGACCAGGGGTAAAGTTAGCGGGTGTCCTGCTGTCTTGTGGCCGACCGGGAGTTCCAGGAGCCTGGACAGTCTGAGAGGGGTTACGTGGGTGTCCGTGGTGGGGCGGCCGACCGGGAGTTCCAGGAGCCCGGCCAGCCTAGGAGGGTTTTCCTGTTCATACGCCAGCTCTTCATAAACAAGCAAACCAAAGCTTCCACTGAGAAACAACAGGGGTGAGGTTGTAGGGGGTATGGAATTAACCCTTGCAGTCCGTGACAGTAATGTAAGAAATTATAAATGCAGAAGGAGAGGATGGGTGGTTCTATCCCTTGGAGTAGTAAGAGGGTGGGGATGGGTTAAATAATACCAGATAATGCATCTCAGACATGACTCTTGTAGTGCTGTTGCTCTTTGCAAGATTATTAATTCTTACCTACTCCCATTTAGCAGCCATCTGACTTTACATCAATCCCTCTGCAATGTTTATCTTTTCCAGGTGTCAGACACTGAACATGATAGTCCAGTATTTCAACCATATGTCTGGACAAATGCACAAAAAATGGACACAATAGTAAAATTGACAGCTGGTGAGAATTAACTTAGCTTGCCCACTGCAAATGTAAAGAGTAAAAGAGCAATGAAGGCCACATTTCTGTTTTCCCTGGGCACCAAGGGGCATATTTAACCACCCACAGACTGGAAAATCATCATTTAAATCATCACACTAGTGTGAAAATAGCACCTGAAAGCCAGTATTTGTACTTTCTATACAAACACTAGGATAAATGTATTCTGGTGAGCTACTGAGTAAACTATGTAAGATTTAGAAATATTTGGATGTAACACTAATTGATATGGTAACACTAGCTTCAAAGTGAAACCAAGTAGTATAGTGTCATTTAGTTTGCAAAGGTAATTTTTGTATGGAGAATGTACAAACAAGATATAACTTTTGTCTCCATTCAATCTATTATTTATAGATGATGGAACTTTAAAGATAAATTAACTGAGTAGTAAGAAAAACTAACATAAGGTGGAATTACTTTGTCTCTTCCTTAGAATATACTTGAGAGCTGCTTTAACAGTTAAGCTGCAGTGAGTTAGTTAATCAGGCATGAGAAGTAAGACAGTCTTATATGTTTTATGCAGTCCACAATTCAGTAGCAGTTTAGACAACCTTATATGTTTTATGCAGTCCACAATTAAGTAGCAGTTTCTTAAACGCTAAGTCGGTTCAATAAAACATTGTGTACTCACAGAATCACTTGTGAAGCTCACAGCAGTGACTAGAGTCTCTGAATGTTGGTATCTGATCTGGAGGGGAGGAGACTTCCTGTTCTGTGTGCACAGATGAGTCTTTGCAGAGCATGTGACGTCACAGGACCGAGTGGAGAGCTTAAACTGATATTATGCAATTCACAAGAAATATAAGGTAAAATTATATATGTACATCTGCAGAGTACCTTTGATAAGTAGACGATGGTGAGTCTGGAGGAAGGCAGTTGGAGGGTGTTGATAAGGTAGATGAATGTTTAGTTGCGGTCACTGGCTGTGCAGGAATGTGCAAACAGAAAGTTCCTAAATTAAAGGAATTGATTCCGGTGACTGTAGTTCCTATTTGCAAACACAAAAGACCAAGAGGTTAAACAAATGCAGAGAGAAGGCTGTAGTTCAGCTGTAGCAAGGCTCAGTGTTACTAGTGAAAATAACAAAATACTAAGCAAGGTTTGTAACCTGAGCAGGTGTTTAAATGAGAGGAGGAAGAATCCTATTGGTTGAATACCTTAAAGGTACAGCATAACCACAATCCCTGACATGACTCCCCCCTCAAGCAAGCTGATCCTCAGCTTGAGGTCTGGGACGGTCCGGAAATCTCCTGTGAAATTGTGCCACCAACCTAGGAGTGTAAATATTAGAAGCAGGTTCCCAATTATCTTCTTCTTCCGAATAATTCTTCCACCTCACAAGGTATTGTAACATTCCTCTAGAATAACATGAATCAAGAAGTTCCTTAACCTCATACACATCTGAGTCTTGCATGCTGAGTGAGGATGGGAGTATAGGAGCTTTAGATCTCGTTGGAGTATAAGGCTTAAAGGGACAGTCAACCATAGAATTGTTATTGTTTTAAAAGATAGATAATCCCTTTATTATTCATTCCCCAGTTTTGCATAACCAACACAGTTATATTAATGTACTTTTTACCTTTGTGATTACCTTGTATCTAGGAACCTTCTTCCAGCCCCCTGATCACATGATTGTGACTGTTTATTATCTATTGTCTTAAATTTAGCATTGTATTGTGCTAGATCTTAAATAACTTTCTGTGCCTCAACACAGTGTTATCTATATAGCCCACGTGTACTTTCTGTCTCTTTGTGTTGAAAAGAGATTTAAAAAGCATGTGAGGCAGCCCTCAAAGGCTTAGAAATTAGCATATGAGCCTACCTATGTTTAGTTTAAACTAAGAATACCAATAGAAAAAAGCAAATTTGATTATAAAAGTAAATTGGAAAGTCAATTAAAATTAAAAGTCCTATCTGAATAATGAAAGTTTAATTTACACTTGACTGTCCCTTTAAGGAGGGAAACATGAAAAGTAGCGTGTATTTTCATACAAGGTGGCAATTTAAGTGTAACCGCATTCTGATTAACAACTTTCACAATTGTGAATGGTCCACAATACTTTTGAGTCAATTTCCTACTGGGTACTTGTATCCTTAAGTTTTTGGTTGATAACCAAACTTGGTCTCCAATTTGATAACGAGGTGGTTCCCGTCGTCTTAAATCATAGTAGTACTTCTGTGAATTTTGTGCCTTTATAATATTGTCTTTAATAAAATTGAAATTATCCTGTAGTGAATTATTGAATTCATCCACCAGGGGAGAATCTGAAGGAGTAGAGGAAACTTGAGTGAAAGAAGGATGATATCCATAATTCGCGTAAAATGGAGTAAGTTTAGTTGAAGAATTAGTTAGATTATTGTACGCAAATTCTGCAAATGGTAGAAACGTTATCCAGTTATGTTGTTGATAGGAACAGAAACAACATAGGTATTCATCCAACCATTGATTTATTCTTTCTACTTGTCCGTTAGCTTGAGGGTGGAATGATGTTGTATATTGATGTTTGATACTAAGGGAAAGACATAGGCTTTTCCAGAATCTGGAAGTGAATTGGGAACCCCTATCTGAGATCACAATGGATGGTACTCCATGTAACCTGACTATTTGTTGGATAAAGAGAGTGGCAGTTTCAGCTGAACTTGGCAGCTTATGGAATGGTATAAAATGTGCCATTTTTGAGAAGCTATCAACGACTACCATTATAGTGGTGTGAGTTTTAGAGGGAGGTAAATCAACGATGAAATTGATTCCGATTTGTTTCCATGGTCTGTCTGAAACTGGAATGGGCATCAATAAGCCATACAGTGTTTTCTTTTCAGTTTTACAAGTTTGACAGGTAATACAGCCCTTTATGTATTCAGAGATAGATCTTTTCATGTTCGGCCACCAGTATAATCTAGTTAACAGCTCTACTGTACGAGTTTCTCCTGGGTGTCCAGATAATGGAGTATCATGGTGTTCTTTGATTATTTCTAGTCTGAGGGGTTCAGGCAAGTAGATTCTATCTTTATATTAATATATTCCATCCTTGATGATCAAGTCAAATTTGGAGTCAGGGGGTGGAGTATTTGAAAACTTCTTGACATCCGAGATGAAATCTGAGGTCAACCCAATGAATCTTTCCGTTGGTATGATATTTGAGGGTTTTGAAAATGTTGGAGGTATTGATAGTTGACGGGAAAGTGCATCCGCTTTTACATTTTTGCAAGCAGGTCGGTATATGATTTGGAAATCGAATCTAGCAAAATAAAGACTCCATCTAACCTGTCTGGCTGACAAGGTTTTATTATTTTGGAGATATTGTAGGTTTTTATGGTCAGTGTAGATTATGAAAGTTTTCTTTGCACCTTCAAGAAGGTGTCTCCAGAATTCCAAAGATGGACGAATGGCTAGCAATTCTTTATCCCCAATTGCATAGTTTCTTTCTGCTGATGTCATGGTCTTGGAAAAGAAAGAGATTGGGTGCATAGGTTCATTAGGAGCTTTTTGTTGGGATAATACAGCACCTATAGCATAATCTGAAGAGTCTACCTCCAGTATGTATTGTAGTTCAACATTTGGCAACATTAGTATAGGAGCTTCTGTAAATAATCTTTTTAAATTTTCAAAAACATGAGTATGCTTCTCTTCCCATAGGAATGGATGTGTAGTTCCAGTGAGTTGAGTGAGTGGTTTTACAACCGTCGAAAAATTATTTATACATTTTCGATAATAGCGAAACCAAGAAATCTTTGCAAAGATTTCCGATCAGTAGGCTGTGGCCAATGTTTAACTGCTTCGACCTTTTCTGACTGCATCTGAATGCCAGCTGAGGAAATGGTGTATCCTAGAAATGAAATGGAAGTGTTGTGGAAAGAACACTTCTCTAATTTTGCATATAATTTATGTATTTTTAAACGAGCTAACACCCAACGTACATGTTTTATGTGGTCTGATATGTTATTAGAATAAATTAGAATATCATCAAGATATACAACCAAACAGACATCTAGTAAATCACGGAATATGTCGTTTATGAAGTGTTGGAAGGTTGTGGGGGCATTACAAAGGCCGAATGGCATCACTAGGTATTCATAGATGCCATACCTCGTTCTGAATGCAGTGAGCCATTCGCCGCCTTCCCTTATACGTATTAGGTTGTAAGCCCCCGTTAAATCAAGCTTTGTGAAAATGGATGCATTGGTTAGGCATTCGATCAGTTCCGGTATCAATGGAAGTGGGTACCGTTTTTTTACTGTACGTTTGTTGAGCTCCCTACAATCTATTATAGGTCTGAGAGTAGAGTCTTTGTTGGTCACGAAGAACATACCAGCTGTGGCAGGAGAGGAAGAGGGGCGTATGAAACCTTTCCTTAGGTTGTCCTGTAGGTATTGCTTTAAATGATCCAATTCCGGTTGATTTAATGGGTATAAGTGACCAACTGGTAATGTTGCTCCAGGGATTAGTTCTATCGGGCAGTCATAAACCCGGTGCGGGGGTAATGATTCGGCCTCAGACTTACTGAAGACTTCAAAGAAATCTTGATAGGGTTCAGGTATTTTTACTTCTTCAGTAGTTGCTTGAAGTATTACAGGCTGTGGGTAACAAGTACTTTCACAATAGGGTGAGTTAAAGTTTACTGAGAAACTAGAGCAATTGATGCTGGGGTTGTGTAACTGTAACCAATACAGACCCAAAACAACCTGAAAATGTGGTGATGGTATGATGTCAAATGTAAGATATTCTGTATGTGCCCCATCAATAGTAACTAATATTGGAATTGTATTATGTGTGATTGGACCATTTTTTAGATCAGAACCATCAATAATCTTGAGAGAGACAGGAGTTTTTTTTAATAAGGTAGGTATTTTATTTTTTTGAACAGTGCTGATATCTATGAAATTCCCAACAGCTCCGTAGTCCACTATGGCATTGGTTGTGAGTCTTCTAAGGTCCCACTGCAGAGTAAGAGATAAATTGCAATAAAAAAGTGTTTTTTCTACATGACTAGTATTATTTATAGTTAAAAACTTACTCTTTTTGTTCTTGTGTAAGATGGGGCAGTCTGTGACCATATGGTTGGAATTGCCACAATACATACAGAGATGGTTGGTTTTACGTCTCATTCTTTCATCTGCGGTAAGGGGTCCTCTAATAACTCCAATCTCCATGGGTGTTGCTTGTTCTGTAGTTATAGGTCTCTGGTGTGAGTAAGTAGATGAAGATGGCTTAGATGTAGTGTCAGAATAGCTGCATTCTGCCTTGCGTTCCCTGAGTCTTCGGTCAATTTGTGTTGCCACTTTCATAAGTGCTTCTAAGGTACTTGGCATTTCTATTCGAGCAAGTTCATCTTTAACTGTGTCAGACAATCCCAGTCTGAACTGATTTCTTAGGGAAACCAAACTCCAGGCAGAATCTGATGCATATAATTTAAATTCGGTGATGTAGTCTTCTACTGTTTTTTTTCCTTGCTTGAGACTCCTCATTTTTTGTGCAGCGGTGAGTTGTATATCTGCATCCCTGTACAGCTCATCCATAGCAGAAAAAAATCCTGAGAAAGAATTCAGCATAGGATCATTTGTTTCACATAAGTGGTCAGCCCACACCCTGGGTTCAGACCTAAGAAATGAAATTGTTGAAAGAGCCCTGACCCTGTCTGTAGCGTACGTTTTGGGTTTTAGGTTAAATAACAAATGGCATGCATTTTTTAATTGCCTGTATAACCTCCTATCACCAGTGAAAGGTTCTGGTAGGCTTACTTGTGGCTCAGTACTTGGTGTGTTTTGATCTTTGAGATCTTTAATTAGTTCTCTAAGTACCTGAGTTTCAAGTTGCAAATCTAAAATGGCTTGCCCCATTTTATCCACCTTTTGATTTAAATTATATACGAATTGAGGTATTTCAGCAGGATCCATACTAGCTGAATATAAATCACTAAATTCTTATTCCTTTTTTTTTTTTTTTTTTTCTTATTTGGCTTAGTATTATGTAAGATTTAGAAATATTTGGATGTAACACTAATTGATATGGTAACACTAGCTTCAAAGTGAAACCAAGTAGTATAGTGTCATTTAGTTTGCAAAGGTAATTTTTGTATGGAGAATGTACAAACAAGATATAACTTTTGTCTCAATTCAATCTATTATTTATAGATGATGGAACTTTAAAGATAAATTAACTGAGTAGTAAGAAAAACTAACATAAGGTGGAATTACTTTGTCTCTTCCTTAGAATATACTTGAGAGCTGCTTTAACAGTTAAGCTGCAGTGAGTGAGTTAATCAGGCATGAGAAATAAGACAGTCTTATATGTTTTATGCAGTCCACAATTCAGTAGCAGTTTAGACAACCTTATATGTTTTATGCAGTCCACAATTAAGTAGCAGTTTCTTAAATGCTAAGTCAGTTCAATGAAACATTGTGTACTCACAGAATCTCTTGTGAAGCTCACAGCAGTGACTAGAGTCTCTGAATGTTGGTATCTGATCTGGAGGGGAGGAGATTCCTGTTCTGTGTGCACAGATGAGTCTTTGCAGAGCGTGTGACGTCACAGGACCGAGTGGAGAGCTTAAACTGATATTATGCAATTCACAAGAAATATAAGGTAAAATTATATATGTACATCTGCAGAGTACCTTTGATAAGTAGACGATGGTGAGTCTGGAGGAAGGCAGTTGGAGGGTGTTGATAAGGTAGATGAATATTTAGTTGCGGTCACTGGCTGTGCAGGAATGTGCAAACAGAAAGTTCCTAAATAAAAGGAATTGATTCCGGTGACTGTAGTTCCTATTTGCAAACACAAAAGACCAAGAGGTTAAACAAATGCAGAGAGAAGGCTGTAGTTCAGCTGTAGCAAGGCTCAGTGTTACTAGTGAAAATAACAAAATACTAAGCAAGGTTTGTAACCTGAGCAGGTGTTTAAATGAGAGGAGGAAGAATCCTATTGGTTGAATTCCTTAAAGGTACAGCATAACCACAATCCCTGACAAACTCGGAGCAAACAGAAAGCTGCCCACCCACTTCTACATGACTACCTACAATAATACATTTGATATATCTTCAATATTGCTGGCATAATTACATTTGGGAATCTTATTATAAAACCACACAAAGGTGGTCTCTAAAAACCCTTAAAGTATCCAGCCAAATGTTTTTCAAGATATTCAGTTACTTAAATACTTTACCTGCAAGTTGAACTGAATTCAGTCCCAGACTTATTGGCTTCCATTTTGAACCTTCGATACCTGATATGAGAGACACAACTCAAATCATATGAAAAGCTCAAAACTGTTGCCATCCACTGGAAAAAGGCAAGGGCACATGTTTTTCCCCCTGAAATATGCATAAGGATATAGTAAGTTAAGAAAGTTTATTATTATTATTATTATTATTATAGTGTATTTTAATATGAAATGGGCCCCTGAAGGTAAAAATGCCACCCACCACATACCACAGGTAGTCCTCATATAGTATGGAATGTTGCTTTTTATGCCTCTATTTTGTTTTTGTTCTAGTGTTCTATAAGACCCTTGTGTAAAGACAGTATATTTGTTAATTTTTTCACTCAAATGTGGACTCACACACACATGCACACACACATATACCCACACAAATATACACACACACATAAACAAACACACATTCACATCACACACATGCACACATACAAACAGAAAAACAAACACACATGCACACACATGCATACTCACATACATATACACACTCATACATACACACATGCACACACAATCATATATACATGCATATTCACACACACTCTCTCACACACACACACTCATAAAAACACACAAACAGACACATTCACACACATATAAACACACACACACACACATGCAAACATACACACACTCGCCCATACACACACAAACATTCACACACACACATAATTCACACACAATTCACACCTAAACACATGCACACACATATGCACACACATATGCACACACATACACGCACATGCATACACACACACACTCTAATACGGACACATACCCACAGAAACATGAACACATTATCAGACAGGCATACATTCCTACATAAACATATAAATATACACAGATATACATAAATATAAACAAACGCACATAGACACACTCACACACAAACACTTAGGGTGAGACATTTGGGATCCTGGTAGACTCTAAAGCCCCTACTATAAAAGCATTTGAGGTTTCTCTCATTTATTTTCTCTCGCCTTTCTTTCCCTTCCTGTTTGACTCATCCCTTCCTCACTTTTGCACCCTATACCTCATCCCTTGACTTCCCCTCTTTCTCTTACTTCTGATAGGCCCCTTTGAGTAACATATCTTTATTATGCGCCCCTACTTGTTCACATCAGCAATTTATCACTTGTATTTCCTACTGTAATACAAGGCTTATACCCTTCATTTATGCACACTCATTTTATTTTCATGTAATCTCCTTTCACACTTATGTTTATTCTATTGTATGGGGTTGAGGGGGTAACCCTTTAAACATTCCTTAATGAAATAAAAACAAAGCTTGATATTTACACAAATATACCAGTTGGGAAGAGTACTCTCCTTTTTAAACAGGTCACCCAGTTGTGAAATTACAATGAGTACATCATGTTTGGGGAAGTTTAATACTTTATTCCAAATAATAATGTATCAGCACATTATTAGTACAACAGTGCACATGGATGATAATAAACACTGTGATACTACTATATATTTATCTAATTAATCATTATGAATAGGGTGTGTCCCTTTTTACTGACTTGTCCTTATTTTTTAAATAGTCCTGTTGTCCCTAGAAAATAAAAAAGGGATTCAAAAAGTCCAATTTAAAAAATAAAAAAAGTAGGCATTTGTGCTCAAAGATAATCTAAAACTATACAAATATGTCAGATGTTAAACAACACAATGTACAGGGTGACTAGAATAGAGTACAATACTCCCCTCTTAAATGACCGCTGCTCTCTAACAGTCTCTCCCAACCGGACTGTGAGTAGAAAGTGAATCGAATATATAGAGGCGCTGATCTTGAATCTCGTGTATATGGACGTACACACTGAAGAAAGAAAAACTTGGCTTGTGATTTGCAGAAGTTAACAACAAATTAATGTGCAGTATACTCACTCCGAAAAATTCAGAGTTCAGCTTCTTCGAAATGTTTTTCTGTCTCAACTTTCCCAATTTCCACACAGTGTTTGTGTCTGTGGATAATGAAAATTGCACTGCAGGTAATTGAATCTTTTGCTTGATAAAAAGTGCAATATACTCACTCCGATAAATTTCGGAATCCGGCTCCTCAGAACGTATTGTGTAGTTTGAAATTACTTCCAAAAAGGCAGCAAAAATACTTGTTGTGGTAAAAAACAAATATTTATTAAAACATAATAAAATGCTCTTATTTATCTTGGCTCTACGCGTTTCAACGACAATGTCGTCTTTTTCAAGAGCAGTAAAAACAATTGGAAGTGCTGCCTTTGGAGTGTTAACAGGTGTATTTATACAAGTAATCATTGTTCCTGTTCCGGTGGTAAACACCGGAATAGGACTCACAAATAAAACATTTTAATTTTGTATTTATTCCAATCCAATTGTGTTTGAGAATGATATTTATTTATTTTGTATTTAAGCTTTTGGCGCTTAAACTCTCAATAATTTTTCAAATTGGATTGGTATAAATGAAAAAAAGCCTTTTGGCCAATCAGAGGGGAGAAAAATAAAGTTCCCTTTCAAGTCCTGGTTTTAAGCAGTTTCTTTTCAGGTCCGCCAGATGATGCGTGGTCATATGTTCTCATCAATCAGGTAAAGAGCGTTGTTTTCAATGCTTCGTATGTAAAGGCCTAAGCTCCGGTTTGTCCAATGAGTTCTGTGTCACATGTCTCGGATTGACCAATCTCTCTGTGAGCGACATTTTACTATGTTCCATTGATAGCCAGTGTTTTGGATTCTCTAGGGAGTATGTAATGAAAAGTGCAAGTCACTTTGAATCATATATATTACAGACATAGACAACTTCGTGACAATATTTCACAAAAATCTTGGGTTACAACCTTTTCAATTTCTTTTGAATATTAATTGGTGCAACATGCACTCGAATATCGATGTTGCCATCAAATGTATAAACTTTGCCATCAAATATGAATTTTAAATATAAATTTCGCCATCAAGTATAAATTTTGCCATCAAATATAAATTTTGCCATCAAATATAAATTTATCTTCACATATAATTTCTGAACAGAATCACAGTAATATTGTATATGTAATTGGGATAAATATTAGACTATTTGAAATATAATGAAACCTAAACAGAATAAAATAATTTATTAAATATATTAAATATAAAATAACATAAAATAAAATGAAAATAAAATAAATTATATGAACGCTGCCACTCTAATATCTTTATTTAAACCATAATGTCCATATGTTTTTAATGTGTGTATCCACCATAATTCTCTTCTATTGAGTTCTTTTTCTATCTCTCCCCCTCTCCAGTGTAATGAAACCTTCTCTATACCTATCCATGATAGATGTTTTTTATCGTATAGAGGACAATTATTATAGTGTAAAGGGACACCATGATCTTCTTTTTCTTTTTCAATTTTATTAAGGTGTTCTAATATACGAGTTTTAGCAAATCTTGAAGTTTGTCCTAAATATTGAATCTGACAATTACACTGAAGTAAATATATTATATTTTTGGTTTTGCAAGTGATGAAATCTTTTATTGTGTATGATTTATTTGTTACTGAAGAAGTGAATGTCTTATGTGTCTTTTTAGTATAATTGCATGCTTTACAATGTCCACATGTATAAAATCCTGTTAAATTGGCAATTTGGATAGGTTTAGGTGGCTTCATCCCCTTGATAAGGGAAGGTGCCAATTTTTGTTTGAAGTTTGTTCCCTTCCTGAAAGTTATCAAAGGTTTGTTTGGAATGATATTATTTAAGTATTCATCATTTTTTAGAACATTCCAATGTTGATTTATAATATGTTTGATCTGTTTGTGTCCACTATTGTATGTGGTAATGAATCTTGGAAAATTTGGATTATTGGTACTTTTTTTGTCAGTGTTCAGTATTAAAGAATCTCGATTCCTGTTTCCCACTTCAACTCTATCTTGTTCTAATGTGTTGCTGTCATAGCCTTTTTGCTCAAATCTTTCTTTAATTATCTTAGATTGGGTATTGAAATCATCTGTGGTATCACAATTTCTTCGTATACGGAGAAATTGTCCTTTAGGGATTGCTTTTAGCCAGGTTGGATGGTGTTCACTGTCTCTCCTTATATAAGTGTTCATGTCACAGCTTTTGAAAAAGGTCCTAGTGTGTATATTTCCTGCTTCAACAAAAATTGTTAAGTCTAGAAAATTAATGTGAGTTTTATTGAATTCAGGTGTTAGTATTATACCCATATTATTTTCATTCAGATAAGAGACAAAGTTATTTGATGCAGTCTCGTCCTTGTTCCAAATACATAGAACATCATCTATGTAGCGCCGCCAGGACACCAGGCCCACCCCAGCCACGCCACATGACCATACATAAGTGTGTTCAAAGTGGTCCATGTAAATATTGGCGTAGCTTGGGGCGAATCTGGTGCCCATGGCGGTGCCACATATCTGAAGATACTGTTTATTATCGAACCAAAAGAAATTATGTTTCAAAATGAACTCTATTGATATTAAAATAAATTCTAGTAATTCTATAGATAAATTTTCATCTTGTTCAAGTTTCCATTTTATTTCTGCTATACCTTTTTTGTGATCAATGATGGAGTATAAAGATGTTACATCCATTGTTAGCCATGAATATTCTGATTCCCATTTCGTGTCTTTGAGTATATTTAATACCTGTTTAGTGTCTTTAAGGTATGATCTTGCTGTTTGAGCATAGGGCTGTAACAGATGATCTATAAAGGCAGATAAATTACATGTAAGGGAATCTATCCCACTGATTATGGGCCTCCCTGGAGGTCTAAGTGGATCCTTGTGTAATTTGGGGATGAAGTAAAAAATAGGGGTCTTGGATTCTACTTTATTTAAAAACATAAATTCATCTTGAGAAATAATATTTCTAGCTAAAGCTTGTGATAGGATCTTATTTAATTCTGAAGTGAATGTTCTTTTTGGGTTATTTTTCAAAATTTGATAAGTTTTTGTGTCTGATAAGATTCTATTTGCTTCCTCCATATAGTAGCTACGGTCCATTATTACTATACTTCCCCCCTTATCCGCTTCCTTGATGATAATGTCTTCCCTTTTATTTAAATTTTTGTAAATCTCATTTTCTTGTTTGTTTAAATTGAAATACTTAGGTTTTGCCTCAATTTTTTCTATGTCTTTTAGGATTAATTTGCCAAATACTTCTATGTTTGGGCCCTTACAGTGGCTGGGATAGAAAGTGGAGGGGTTTTTAAAGTAAGTTCTTGGTTCCCTATTTGCTTGAGAATTTTCTTGGATTTTACTTAATGTATCTTTCCTGGCAAAAAATCTTTTAACTGTCAAATTCCTGATAAATTTCTGTGCATCAATGAATAATTGAAATGTATTAACACTCTGAGTGGGTATAAATTTTAAGCCTTTAGATAGAATGTTTTTTTCTTGTTCAGTTATCGTTTGTGATGAAATATTGTGAATGCCTAGTCTCTCTGGCTCCTTCTTCTGTGTTTTACCCCTTCTACCTCTTGTTCCTCTGAAAGATCTGGTGTCCTGTCTCTTTTCCTTTGATTTGTTCTGTCCGTGCGAAGTGGAGAATATCTGTTGGGGTGTATCCAGCCTTGATTGGTCGGTGTGTGGTTTGTTCCTATTTTGTGTCTCTCTTTGTATGTGTTCTGTTGAAAAGGGTGATGTGAGTCTTGTTCATGTCTTGCTTTATTTGTAACTTGTTGATCTTCTCTTTTGTCTCTTTTATCTTTTGGTGAATGTGAATTTTTATAGTGATTAGAGTGATTGGAGTAATGATTATATTCTATTCTATGTTGGTTCGATCCCCTATATTCATTGTGGTTATGTTGATTTTCATTTCTTTGGTGAAAAATTTCCCTATTTTGTTGGTGTCTATTGTGCTCATAAGTGTTATTATATCTTATATCGTGATCTCTATAGTTGTTAAATTGATTCCTATTATTAGAGTAGTTATTATTCGAATGATCCCTATTAGATCTCGAATGATTATCTTTTAAATTGTATTGATTTCTATGTGAACTGTGTGTTGTATTATAATTATAATTATAATTATTTCGTGATGCAATTCTGCCTCTAAAATGGTCTTTTTGTGAATTATCCCTTTTATTCTGTGAATTTACTTGAGGTTGTTGAGGCTGTGATACCACAGATGATTTCAATACCCAATCTAAGATAATTAAAGAAAGATTTGAGCAAAAAGGCTATGACAGCAACACATTAGAACAAGATAGAGTTGAAGTGGGAAACAGGAATCGAGATTCTTTAATACTGAACACTGACAAAAAAAGTACCAATAATCCAAATTTTCCAAGATTCATTACCACATACAATAGTGGACACAAACAGATCAAACATATTATAAATCAACATTGGAATGTTCTAAAAAATGATGAATACTTAAATAATATCATTCCAAACAAACCTTTGATAACTTTCAGGAAGGGAACAAACTTCAAACAAAAATTGGCACCTTCCCTTATCAACGGGATGAAGCCACCTAAACCTATCCAAATTGCCAATTTAACAGGATTTTATACATGTGGACATTGTAAAGCATGCAATTATACTAAAAAGACACATGAGACATTCACTTCTTCAGTAACAAATAAATCATACACAATAAAAGATTTCATCACTTGCAAAACCAAAAATATAATATATTTACTTCAGTGTAATTGTCAGATTCAATATTTAGGACAAACTTCAAGATTTGCTAAAACTCGTATATTAGAACACCTTAATAAAATTGAAAAAGAAAAAGAAGATCATGGTGTCCCTTTACACTATAATAATTGTCCTCTATACGATAAAAAACATCTATCATGGATAGGTATAGAGAAGGTTTCATTACACTGGAGAGGGGGAGAGATAGAAAAAGAACTCAATAGAAGAGAATTATGGTGGATACACACATTAAAAACATATGGACATTATGGTTTAAATAAAGGTATTAGAGTGGCAGCGTTCATATAATTTATTTTATTTTCATTTTATTTTATGTTATTTTATATTTAATATATTTAATAAATTATTTTATTCTGTTTAGGTTTCATTATATTTCAAATAGTCTAATATTTATCCCAATTACATATACAATATTACTGTGATTCTGTTCAGAAATTATATGTGAAGATAAATTTATATTTGATGGCAAAATTTATATTTGATGGCAAAATTTATACTTGATGGCGAAATTTATATTTAAAATTCATATTTGATGGCAAAGTTTATACATTTGATGGCAACATCGATATTCGAGTGCATGTTGCACCAATTAATATTCAAAAGAAATTGAAAAGGTTGTAACCCAAGATTTTTGTGAAATATTGTCACGAAGTTGTCTATGTCTGTAATATATATGATTCAAAGTGACTTGCACTTTTCATTACATACTCCCTAGAGAATCCAAAACACTGGCTATCAATGGAACATAGTAAAATGTTGCTCACAGAGAGATTGGTCAATCCGAGACATGTGACACGGAACTCATTGGACAAACCGGAGCTTAGGCCTTTACATACGAAGCATTGAAAACAACGCTCTTTACCTGATTGATGAGAACATATGACCACGCATCATCTGGCGGACCTGAAAAGAAACTGCTTAAAACCAGGACTTGAAAGGGAACTTTATTTTTCTCCCCTCTGATTGGCCAAAAGGCTTTTTTTCATTTATACCAATCCAATTTGAAAAATTATTGAGAGTTTAAGCGCCAAAAGCTTAAATACAAAATAAATAAATATCATTCTCAAACACAATTGGATTGGAATAAATACAAAATTAAAATGTTTTATTTGTGAGTCCTATTCCGGTGTTTACCACCGGAACAGGAACAATGATTACCTGTATAAATACACCTGTTAACACTCCAAAGGCAGCACTTCCAATTGTTTTTACTGCTCTTGAAAAAGACGACATTGTCGTTGAAACGCGTAGAGCCAAGATAAATAAGAGCATTTTATTATGTTTTAATAAATATTTGTTTTTTACCACAACAAGTATTTTTGCTGCCTTTTTGGAAGTAATTTCAAACTACACAATACGTTCTGAGGAGCCGGATTCCGAAATTTATCGGAGTGAGTATATTGCACTTTTTATCAAGCAAAAGATTCAATTACCTGCAGTGCAATTTTCATTATCCACAGACACAAACACTGTGTGGAAATTGGGAAAGTTGAGACAGAAAAACATTTCGAAGAAGCTGAACTCTGAATTTTTCGGAGTGAGTATACTGCACATTAATTTGTTGTTAACTTCTGCAAATCACAAGCCAAGTTTTTCTTTCTTCAGTGTGTACGTCCATATACACGAGATTCAAGATCAGCGCCTCTATATATTCGATTCACTTTCTACTCACAGTCCGGTTGGGAGAGACTGTTAGAGAGCAGCGGTCATTTAAGAGGGGAGTATTGTACTCTATTCTAGTCACCCTGTACATTGTGTTGTTTAACATCTGACATATTTGTATAGTTTTAGATTATTTTTGCATTCTTCTCCTAATATGACTAAGAATACCCTCTCCGATTGGAGAGCTGCAAGACAAAACAAATACGACAATACATTTAAACATTTAGATGAAGATAAAAGTAATTGGGAATTTATAATAAACAAACTTAAGAAATTATATACTAAAGAGACCAAAAAATGGTGGGAAATAACTTTTTTAAGTAGATATCTAAACGAAGAAATAGTTCCTAGGGGTCTAAGGGTAACTAAGGTGCCGGCTTTTGGCACAGATGACAAAGAATTTATGGTAAAGTGGAATGCAGCTCTCCACAAATGTTCAACTAATCTAGTAAGTTTATTATATGAACATCAAGACATAGTTCTAAAAAATATTGAAAAAGAAATTTTCTCCTTAGAAACTGAACTTATACCATTTCTTTCAAGCAAAACATGTAATGACAAATTTGAGCAAATTAAAACACAAGCCAAAGAGCTAGATGAACAAATTGGAGACTCTAAATATAATAAATACCTCAGAGATAGTGAAGATTTTAAAAATGGCACTCCATATACACAACCTCAAGTAAATTCACAGAATAAAAGGGATAATTCACAAAAAGACCATTTTAGAGGCAGAATTGCATCACGAAATAATTATAATTATAATTATAATACAACACACAGTTCACATAGAAATCAATACAATTTAAAAGATAATCATTCGAGATCTAATAGGGATCATTCGAATAATAACTACTCTAATAATAGGAATCAATTTAACAACTATAGAGATCACGATATAAGATATAATAACACTTATGAGCACAATAGACACCAACAAAATAGGGAAATTTTTCACCAAAGAAATGAAAATCAACATAACCACAATGAATATAGGGGATCGAACCAACATAGAATAGAATATAATCATTACTCCAATCACTCTAATCACTATAAAAATTCACATTCACCAAAAGATAAAAGAGACAAAAGAGAAGATCAACAAGTTACAAATAAAGCAAGACATGAACAAGACTCACATCACCCTTTTCAACAGAACACATACAAAGAGAGACACAAAATAGGAACAAACCACACACCGACCAATCAAGGCTGGATACACCCCAACAGATATTCTCCACTTCGCACAGACAGAACAAATCAAAGGAAAAGAGACAGGACACCAGATCTTTCAGAGGAACAAGAGGTAGAAGGGGTAAAACACAGAAGAAGGAGCCAGAGAGACTAGGCATTCACAATATTTCATCACAAACGATAACTGAACAAGAAAAAAACATTCTATCTAAAGGCTTAAAATTTATACCCACTCAGAGTGTTAATACATTTCAATTATTCATTGATGCACAGAAATTTATCAGGAATTTGACAGTTAAAAGATTTTTTGCCAGGAAAGATACATTAAGTAAAATCCAAGAAAATTCTCAAGCAAATAGGGAACCAAGAACTTACTTTAAAAACCCCTCCACTTTCTATCCCAGCCACTGTAAGGGCCCAAACATAGAAGTATTTGGCAAATTAATCCTAAAAGACATAGAAAAAATTGAGGCAAAACCTAAGTATTTCAATTTAAACAAACAAGAAAATGAGATTTACAAAAATTTAAATAAAAGGGAAGACATTATCATCAAGGAAGCGGATAAGGGGGGAAGTATAGTAATAATGGACCGTAGCTACTATATGGAGGAAGCAAATAGAATCTTATCAGACACAAAAACTTATCAAATTTTGAAAAATAACCCAAAAAGAACATTCACTTCAGAATTAAATAAGATCCTATCACAAGCTTTAGCTAGAAATATTATTTCTCAAGATGAATTTATGTTTTTAAATAAAGTAGAATCCAAGACCCCTATTTTTTACTTCATCCCCAAATTACACAAGGATCCACTTAGACCTCCAGGGAGGCCCATAATCAGTGGGATAGATTCCCTTACATGTAATTTATCTGCCTTTATAGATCATCTGTTACAGCCCTATGCTCAAACAGCAAGATCATACCTTAAAGACACTAAACAGGTATTAAATATACTCAAAGACACGAAATGGGAATCAGAATATTCATGGCTAACAATGGATGTAACATCTTTATACTCCATCATTGATCACAAAAAAGGTATAGCAGCCATAAAATGGAAACTTGAACAAGATGAAAATTTATCTATAGAATTACTAGAATTTATTTTAATATCAATAGAGTTCATTTTGAAACATAATTTCTTTTGGTTCGATAATAAACAGTATCTTCAGATATGTGGCACCGCCATGGGCACCAGATTCGCCCCAAGCTACGCCAATATTTACATGGACCACTTTGAACACACTTATGTATGGTCATGTGGCGTGGCTGGGGTGGGCCTGGTGTCCTGGTGGCGCTACATAGATGATGTTCTATGTATTTGGAACAAGGACGAGACTGCATCAAATAACTTTGTCTCTTATCTGAATGAAAATAATATGGGTATAATACTAACACCTGAATTCAATAAAACTCACATTAATTTTCTAGACTTAACAATTTTTGTTGAAGCAGGAAATATACACACTAGGACCTTTTTCAAAAGCTGTGACATGAACACTTATATAAGGAGAGACAGTGAACACCATCCAACCTGGCTAAAAGCAATCCCTAAAGGACAATTTCTCCGTATACGAAGAAATTGTGATACCACAGATGATTTCAATACCCAATCTAAGATAATTAAAGAAAGATTTGAGCAAAAAGGCTATGACAGCAACACATTAGAACAAGATAGAGTTGAAGTGGGAAACAGGAATCGAGATTCTTTAATACTGAACACTGACAAAAAAAGTACCAATAATCCAAATTTTCCAAGATTCATTACCACATACAATAGTGGACACAAACAGATCAAACATATTATAAATCAACATTGGAATGTTCTAAAAAATGATGAATACTTAAATAATATCATTCCAAACAAACCTTTGATAACTTTCAGGAAGGGAACAAACTTCAAACAAAAATTGGCACCTTCCCTTATCAAGGGGATGAAGCCACCTAAACCTATCCAAATTGCCAATTTAACAGGATTTTATACATGTGGACATTGTAAAGCATGCAATTATACTAAAAAGACACATAAGACATTCACTTCTTCAGTAACAAATAAATCATACACAATAAAAGATTTCATCACTTGCAAAACCAAAAATATAATATATTTACTTCAGTGTAATTGTCAGATTCAATATTTAGGACAAACTTCAAGATTTGCTAAAACTCGTATATTAGAACACCTTAATAAAATTGAAAAAGAAAAAGAAGATCATGGTGTCCCTTTACACTATAATAATTGTCCTCTATACGATAAAAAACATCTATCATGGATAGGTATAGAGAAGGTTTCATTACACTGGAGAGGGGGAGAGATAGAAAAAGAACTCAATAGAAGAGAATTATGGTGGATACACACATTAAAAACATATGGACATTATGGTTTAAATAAAGATATTAGAGTGGCAGCGTTCATATAATTTATTTTATTTTCATTTTATTTTATGTTATTTTATATTTAATATATTTAATAAATTATTTTATTCTGTTTAGGTTTCATTATATTTCAAATAGTCTAATATTTATCCCAATTACATATACAATATTACTGTGATTCTGTTCAGAAATTATATGTGAAGATAAATTTATATTTGATGGCAAAATTTATATTTGATGGCAAAATTTATACTTGATGGCGAAATTTATATTTAAAATTCATATTTGATGGCAAAGTTTATACATTTGATGGCAACATCGATATTCGAGTGCATGTTGCACCAATTAATATTCAAAAGAAATTGAAAAGGTTGTAACCCAAGATTTTTGTGAAATATTGTCACGAAGTTGTCTATGTCTGTAATATATATGATTCAAAGTGACTTGCACTTTTCATTACATACTCCCTAGAGAATCCAAAACACTGGCTATCAATGGAACATAGTAAAATGTCGCTCACAGAGAGATTGGTCAATCCGAGACATGTGACACGGAACTCATTGGACAAACCGGAGCTTAGGCCTTTACATACGAAGCATTGAAAACAACGCTCTTTACCTGATTGATGAGAACATATGACCACGCATCATCTGGCGGACCTGAAAAGAAACTGCTTAAAACCAGGACTTGAAAGGGAACTTTATTTTTCTCCCCTCTGATTGGCCAAAAGGCTTTTTTTCATTTATACCAATCCAATTTGAAAAATTATTGAGAGTTTAAGCGCCAAAAGCTTAAATACAAAATAAATAAATATCATTCTCAAACACAATTGGATTGGAATAAATACAAAATTAAAATGTTTTATTTGTGAGTCCTATTCCGGTGTTTACCACCGGAACAGGAACAATGATTACCTGTATAAATACACCTGTTAACACTCCAAAGGCAGCACTTCCAATTGTTTTTACTGCTCTTGAAAAAGACGACATTGTCGTTGAAACGCGTAGAGCCAAGATAAATAAGAGCATTTTATTATGTTTTAATAAATATTTGTTTTTTACCACAACAAGTATTTTTGCTGCCTTTTTGGAAGTAATTTCAAACTACACAATACGTCCTGAGGAGCCGGATTCCGAAATTTATCGGAGTGAGTATATTGCACTTTTTATCAAGCAAAAGATTCAATTACCTGCAGTGCAATTTTCATTATCCACAGACACAAACACTGTGTGGAAATTGGGAAAGTTGAGACAGAAAAACATTTCGAAGAAGCTGAACTCTGAATTTTTCGGAGTGAGTATACTGCACATTAATTTGTTGTTAACTTCTGCAAATCACAAGCCAAGTTTTTCTTTCTTCAGTGTGTACGTCCATATACACGAGATTCAAGATCAGCGCCTCTATATATTCGATTCAATTTGTGCTCAAAGAACCTGGCCCATTTCAGGTGATGCAACATAATTTAATTGCACTTGACCTTGCTTATTATCCTTTGACCAGCTCTGGACCAGTGAACCCCAGTTCACTGCTTGTTGCATTTCAAAAGGGGAGGAAGAATGTGCTGCATTATTAGGATGAGGAGAGTTCTCAGTGTGCCGTATTTCAAGAGTGGTAAGTGTAGACACTACAGCTTTGCAGCCAGCTTGTAAAGAGGATATGGTGGTGGCTCCTTTAAAAGTCAGAAGAAAGACTATGATCCCCAATGATTTCACCTAACAACTTAAAGGAACACTGAACCCAAATTTTTTCTTTCGTGATTTTGTGATGAAATTTTAAGCAACTTTCTAATTTACTCCTATTATCAAATTGTCTTCATTCTCTTGGTATCTTTATTTGAAATGCAAGAATGTAAATTTAGATGCCGGACCATTTTTTTTAAAAATACTTTTATTTTTATTGTCAACAGGTGAACAAAAATAGTTTCCAACATTCAAGGTCACGATAATCCACTTACGTGGTCGTGCAATTAGGTATAGATGACAGAGAAAAATCATCAATCATAGTCAATAGTTGGTTGAGTGTCCAGCAAGGAATATCCCACAAAAGGGGTAGACATTAGTCACAGTACCTGTTGAACCATTTTATGAAATTTTTTTAAACCTTTTAAAATTAAAGCACCCTAGGTTGAGCATAGACCCTAGGGTGGGGCTCTTTTCTTTTTTTTTTAAAGAGAGGACAAACATAAATAGTAAAAAGAAAACCAAAACAAACTTTGCTATGTGTAACAGTAATTTACATTTCTAGCCATAAGAATACTTAGTGAATTAGAAACTAGACAGCATCAGGTTTGTAATTATGAATCATACATTTCCTGTTCTCCCCCCATGCTCCATTTCTTCCGACCAGATATTCCAGTCACCCCGTAGATTCGCTTCTAGCATATATATGGTATTTTTGAATGGGTAAAGTATCTGCCTCTGGGTTGGGGGGTCTAAAGATTCTAAAAAGAGTCTTCACTTTACAATGAAGCGGGCTACTCGTACATTAACATCATATAAAGTATCGTATTGTTCATATAACAGAGATTTCAGTAACATTTGTTTCAAAAATCTAACGGAAGGAGCCTCTCTATGAAGCCACTTACGGAAAATACATTTCCTTGCCAGAAGTATAATATTAATGAGGAGTTTCTCATCCTGTCTCGGAACTGGTATCTGCCCTAGAAATAACACTTGTACGGGTGTAAGAGCGATGGGGGCAGTAGCGATCCTGGAAAGCTAGAAAGAGACCTGGCTCCAGTATTTGCAAACTTTGGGGCAGTACCAAATATAGTGCAGAAAGTCGGGATTCGGGTAGGAGCATTTACCACATATATTTGAAAAGTTTTTTCTCCACTTGCTCAGTCTCCCAGGTGTAAGATAATCTTGATAAATAACCCGTATCTGTGATTCTCTAAGGTCAGCTGCTAATGTCACGGACCAGGTAAAAGTAAGGCTATCTAGTATAATTTTCTTAGAGGATACAGTGAGTAGTCTCTTATTCCAAGTGTCAAAGAGGTGTGAAAGCATGGTAGGGGCTTTAATATTTATCAGCTCTCTATAGATTGATGAGATGGTAAAGTCATGTGCTTGAAATTGTGCAATAGTGTGCGTCAGAGGCGAGGTGGCCCAAAATGTCTCACAGTTATGTAGGATGTGATTTATATAGTGTTGAGCTTGGAAATAGGCAAATCTGTTAGTATATGGAATTAGAAATTTCCTACATATGGTATCAAACGGTAGGACAGATTTGTTAGCATGGTCTAGTAGTTTATCTACGCTGTCTATACCTAGATCTCTCCAAGTCTGAAAGACGGGGTATAACATGCCAGGTTGGAATCTCTGGTTCCCCATGATGGGAAGATGTTTTGTATGGCTAATACTTTGGTCATTTACTTCCAGCCAGAAGCACATCTCGAAACAGGGGGTGATATTGTACAGTTGTTGGTAGTTCAGATAAAGCAGCGTGTGGCAGGAAAGCGGGAGACACCTGAGGCAATGAGGCTTCTTCTAAGTGAGCACTAGAGAAGTGTTGTGTATTTAGTTTCCAATCTCATGCCAATTTTGCTAAAGAGGCCCAGTTATAGTATAGTAGGTTTGGTAAGCCCAACCCCCCTTTTGAGTAGGGGAGATATAGCTTATGTACGCCTATGCACGGTTTACCGCCCTTCCAAAGGAAGGTTCGAATTATGGCATTTAAAGAGGCCATATCTTTCCGTCGGAGTAACAGAGGGAGCATTTGTAGAGGGTATAAAATCTTAGGAAGGACCATCATTTTAATAATGTGGACTCTACCCATTAAAGATAATGGCATGTTTTGCCAGGCATTTAGGTCTAGCTTAATTTGTTGGATCAGGGGAGATAAATTTTGAGAATACCAGTGTTGTGGGTTTGCTGAGATATGGATTCCAAGGTAAGTTAAGTAGGAGTTTACCGGACGAAAGGGGTATAACTCTTCAGCACTATCAGTTTTATGGTGTAGCCATAGGATTTCTGATTTTGAGATGTTAATTTTATATCCCAAGAATTTTCCAAACAATCTAATAGTGTCTAGGATAATTGGGACATGTACCTGGGGATTTGAAATAAAGAGCAGCATGTCGTCTGCATATAGGGCTATTTGGAGTCTTTGGGAGTTGATTTGGATACAGATGCCGGCCCATTTTTGGTGAACAACCTGGGTTGTCCTTGCTGATTGGTGGATAAATTCATCCACCAATAAAGAAGTGCTGTCCAGAGTACTGAATAAAAAAAAAGCTTAGATGCCATCTTTTTTAAATAAAGATAGCAAGAGAATGAAGAAAAATTGATAATAGGAGTAAATTAGAAAGTTGCTTAAAATTGCATGCTCTATCTGAATAACGGGGAAAAAAAAAAAGAATTTGGGTTCAGTGTCCCTTTAAGTTTTGCATAACTGTCAGAATATCACCCTAATCACAAGAAGAACCACTTCCTAAGTAGCCATGTGTGTCTGACCACCCATTCTGCTGGACAGGAATTATTACCTACAGTTCATTTAGGTTATTATAAGTTTTTATTTCTCTATGTATTATTCCTATTTAGGCATGTGCTACTTACTGCATGTGGAGATTATATATGTTCAAGTATTTTAAGATTGCATTATAGCTTATACTATTCGATTGTGTGCTTTATTATAACTACTGGTACTAATATGAAAAACAATGTGTCATCTGTTTGGCATTACACATTGTTCTGTAATTCTGTTGAGTGTATATCAGTGCCAGTCACTATGTTTTATGATCATTAACAGTCATTATTGGAATTTGTGATGATGATTGTTTTGAAAAACACATATAGATTATGGACCATATACCCTATAAGACAGTATACAAACAGTGGTTTTATCTGTATATTGTGCACTGCTGCTTTGACCTGTACTTTATTATTTGTGGGTGCAATCTAATTCCTCCAAAATTATATGTGGTTCCTCTGTGTTTTAATAATATGTGCATTAGGATGAGTAGTATGGATGGTTCTTCTTAACTCCTTTGTAAAATGCAAATAGGCACTTGGAACCTGTGTAAGTAGTTGGGAAAAAAAGAAAAGAGTACCTAAGAACACCAACCTCCAAATTTATCATCTGGTGCCTAAGCTTAGTGTTAGTCTGAGTGGTTGTCATGGATACCTCATGGTAATGTTGTTGCTAGGATTTTGCCCATCGTTTACAGCTGTGCAAGGATTTGTTCCATCACTCCAATCAAAAACATACCCAGCACAAGGTGAATACATGACAATGGATCATGGTAGGAGAAAATGGTGCCATAAACACGTTTTATATTACACTGGGCTTTTACCATGTCAACTGTTATTGATCTCACAATTTTTTATGAATGTTCACTTCCCTTAGTGTTTACTAATTGTACTTATATGCTATCAATGCATCTACTGTATATAAAAAAAAAACAAGGCAAGTTAATGTTTTATGAATGATCTCAGTTGCATCACTGGTTTGGGGTTTTCTGTTTACAAATACAATGAACATAATGGGATTATTATGAATAATATTAAACCATTTCAACTATATTCATCTGTTCTTGTTAGATTCTAGCTGAATTTTTTTTTTTTACCGTCAATAAAGAGATATTTCTTCATGTCTAGAGATCTATTATACCTTAATTTCCCTTACATGTTTAAAAAATACTTTTGTCCAGCTCTGTCACCCCTTAAGTTACCATACCACATAAATATATATATAAAAAAGAGCCAAAAATGACAATTTAGTGCTTAGAAAACAGAATGTGTAAATGGTGGTGAGTGGTGACCATATGGAATGGTGCCCTCTGTTAAATGGTCCCCTTAGGCACCCTAAATATATAATGAGAAAACGTGTTGGGTTTAAATATTGAATTCAAATGATGATAAATATTATTTGTTTTACGACACTGGCTTTTACACTCTGGTATCTTAAGACATTTACCCTTAACCTCTTGACTGGCAGATGTAAAAAATTGCTATGTCTTTTTAATAGCCAAAGAGCTAAGCATCAAAAGCAGGCACTTTTAGACCTAGTTCTATACTTCTTCATTTTTTTTGTACAGTAATTATTATTTCATCTGGCTTTATGTTTTGATTAACAAAACATATCAATTTATTATTTTGAATTATACCGTATGCTACTAAGCAGCTTTTTCTGACCAGTCTGAGGCATATTTGGGCTGTCAGTGGTTATAGTTCTCAGTCCTTCCAACCACATAATCACATAGCTCCCAAGTATTAATATATGAAGGAGCTACGATAGTAATCGGTGTGTGTAGACTCTCTGCTGCCCCCCGTGGCAACTGGCTTCACAGCAAGGCGAGTTTCAGCACCACATGAGTGGACAGCGCTGAATTCATCTACCTGCTGCGGGCTGGTCCCACTGGGACAAGCACAGAGCTTGGATGGTACCAACAGCAGGAATCGCTTCATTTGTACGGCTCCTGGCACAGACTACACACGTGATGCACTCACTGGATATTCATACTTGATTTGTGTGTCGCCAAATCAGGTCCAGAGTAAAGCTTTGTGTCTATGGAAAATCCCAGTTATCTACAATTAGATTGAAATGGAATTTGTGTCCAAGCTCTAGCCTCACTTGTGGCTACCAACTGATGGAAACTGGCCACTAACGAGATATCTTCTAAGGATGTTTCTAATAAGTGGATTCGGATATAAGAAACGTGCTTTGTTAAGCTGGCTTCGTTTATATATTTAATTCAAAGTATTTTTTTTTTTTTTACTGGAATATAGATGTGCGTCCAAGTCTGCACACAGAATCAATGGATGTCGGCATATTTTAAAGATTCTGAATCTTTTGTCCCGCTAGCAGTAAGTCCACTATGTACATATAGTCTGAATTGACTTCTTTATGCTTCTATTTCATTGGCAGGGGTTTGCTAGCCAGAGGGTGAATGCATGGTGAGTACATGGGTACCTCTTACCTGCCAGGGCTATATCAAAACGCACTTTATTACCAGTTTCTCCATAGTGATTACAATTCATTGCTATTAATCTTACTTTTTCTACAAAATGAGATTTAGAATGTGATTCATTCTCAACCATTCCAAAATCTAGTCTGTTTTTAATAAACCTATGTTATTCTATGGAGCTTACTATTCACTAAAGAATACAGAAGTGTGTGAGCTTTAGAGCAGGAGTTGATAAACTGTTTTAATGTTAATATAGTTACAGACTGATAAAGAGCCAGCCATACGCATTTTTAGGAGTCAGACTTTTGTTTTCTGTATATAGATACACGGAGGATAATCTGAAAAGATAGGCGTTTGGCATTCTGCATTTATGACATGAATGGGCTCAGCCTCATAGTAAGCAGTAAGGCTCTTGTGAGGCTTTTAGTGAACCAAGTCAATAGAGAGCTGTTTTTTGTCCGGGGAAGAGTCATTATGATTGTACTAAGTATCTGTGTACAACATACCTATATGCACTGAATGTTCTGTCTGCACCATACACCTGTATGCACTGAATGTTCTGTCTGCACCATACACCTGTATGCACTGAATGTTCTGTCTACACCATACACCTGTATGCACTGAATGTTCTGTCTGCACCATACACCTGTATGTACTGAATGTTTTGTCTGCACCATACACCTGTATGCACTGATTGTTCTGTCTGCACCATATACCTGTATGCACTGAATGTTCTGTCTGCACCATACACCTGTATGCACTGAATGTTCTGTCTGCACCATACGCCTGTATGCACTGAATGTTCTGTCTGCACCATACACCTGTATGTACTGAATGTTTTGTCTGCACCATACACCTGTATGCACTGATTGTTCTGTCTGCACCATATACCTGTATGCACTGAATGTTCTGTCTGCACCATACACCTGTATGCACTGAATGTTCTGTCTGCACCATACGCCTGTATGCACTGAATGTTCTGTCTGCACCATACACCTGTATGCACTGAATGTTCTGTCTGCACCATACACCTGTATGCACTGAATGTTCTGTCTGCACCATACACCTGTATGCACTGAATGTTCTGTCTGCACCATACACCTGTATGCACTGAATGTTCTGTCTACACCATACACCTGTATGCACTGAACATGGCCGCCACTAGAAATTTTGGGGCCCCTGACTTAGCCATTGATCAGCCCCCCCCCTCCTTTGATATGTGCAATTTTTGACTAAAACGTATATGCACTTTATTCTTAAGTGTCTATTTAAACTTGGAAATGTTGTAAAGGTAGTAACATACACAAACACAGACACACTTATACATTGAAACACACACACACTTACACATAAGGATTCACATATAGACACTCTAGCAGACACGCAAAGAAACACACTCAGACACAGACACCCAAACAGACACTCAGCACTTGTTTACATTGACCTGACAAGTAATACGGTAAACTACAGTTTTGTTAAAAAAAAAAAAAAAAAAGGAGATTTAGAAAACAAAATATGGAGTTCTGATTATCTTTTTTGTAAAGGAAGATGCCAACTAAATGATGACAACAGCATGCAGTGGCTGAAAGGATGGGCCCTGAACTGCCTAAACAATAATTTAAAGGTTAAATGGTGGATTGGTGACTTCCGGAACAGTCTCGTTAGTCTCAAAGTCTGTAGAAAGATGTGAATAATCAGTAGTAAGGTCCAAATATCCTAAAAAGGAACAGACAATGGACACACACACACACACAAACTCAAACTTGCACAAACACCCAAGGAAACACTGACAGAGACAGCCTCAGAAAACACACAAAGACATACACACACACACACACACACACACACAGAGACACACACAGAAAACACACAAAGACATACACACACAGAGAGACAACCGCATAAAACACAGAATGACATACATACACACACCCTCACTGAGACATCCACAGAAAACACACAAAGACATACAAACACCCTCACAGAGACACCCACAGAAAACACACACCCTCACAGAGACATCCACAGAAAACAGACATACACACCCACCCTCACAGAGGCATCCAGAGAAAATACACAAAGACAAACATACACACACCCTCACAGAGACACCCATAGAAAAAGCTCAAAGACATAAGCACACACCCTCACAGACATCCACAGAAAATGCACAAAGACATACACACCCACCCTCACAGAGAAACCCACAGAAAAAAATACACACACACTCATAGAGACACAAACCAAAGCACAAAGACTTAAACACAGACACCCACAGAAACACTCACAGGAGGAAACATTTATGCACCTTGCATCCCCTAAATAAACAGTGTGTGACATGCATGATAAAACAAATTGCAGAAATTAAGAGATCACTTTTTAAAGAATCATGTTTGTAAATGTGCAAGCAAAAATAATTCTGTGAATTCAAAATTGTACATTTATGATCTGGGTAGATGGCTAGATGAGGAAAAATACTTTTAAAAGGTTGACATATGTTTGTTTTTTCCCCATTTTCCCCAACCAAGAGCACCACTTCAAATATAGTGTACAAATGTTCCTATCTGTCAGCTGTACTTATGGATTTTAAAAATGCTGTACTCTATATGGTCTTGGTGGAACCATAAGCTGTGGTACTCATACCATTAGATCTGGTTAAATGCAGGATTTAGGCTTGTTGGTATGTATTTCAAAATTAATTGAGCTGTAGTGTAAACTGAACAGTTTTAAGTTAACCTGTCTCATTTCAAACACTGTGCATTTTATGCAGATGTAAAAATTTTAGATAAAATACCTCCTTGCATCTGGAAAGTCCTTGCATAAAGGGACAGTAAACTGGAATGTAATATATATATATATATATATATATATATATATATATATATATATATATATATATATATATATATATAAAAATGCATATCTGCCAAATGGGCACCTACCATTTGTGTATTGAGGAGGAGACATTTCTGCATAGTTTTAAATATAGAATTTCTACAGCATTGTCAAATAATCATAAATACACTGCTGCTAAAAACATGTGTTTGTATGGACACCTGGCCCCAACATACAACTACTACCACACTGAAGATACAATCTGAAATTGCACAAAGAAATAAAAAACATTTGCTAAGTAAGTCCTACCTCCTCTGCAAATGAAAGTGATCTGCCGTCTGACTCAGGCACACACTGTACAAAGTGCCAAGTCTGTCTCACACTGTGCATAGTTGTTTAGTGCACACTCAGAAATCCTCTCAAATGCTAATACTTTACTCTTTGTAATAACATTTCCCATGCTCAATTAGCACTCTGCTGTAGTACCCACTGGTGGCTGCCAAAAAAAAAAAAATTTTTTTTTTTTTTTTTTTTAGTTTTTGCCTCATGGGGCCCCCCTGGCCCATTGGGCCCCTGACAGGAGTCACCCCTGTCACCCCCTGATGGCGGCCCTGGCACTGAATGTTCTGTCTGCACCATACACCTGTATGCACTGAATGTTCTGTCTGCACCATACACCTGTATGCATTGAATGTTCTGTCTGCACCATACACCTGTATGCACTGAATGTTCTGTCTGCACCATACACCTGTATGCACTGAATGTTTTGTCTGCACCATACACCTGTATGCACTGATTGTTCTGTCTGCACCATACACTTTTATGGACTAAATGTTCTGTCTGCACCATTCACCTGTATGCACTGAATGTTCTGTCTGCACCATACACCTGTATGTACTGAATGTTCTGTCTGCACCATACGCCTGTATGCACTGAATATTTTGTCTGCACCATACGCCTGCATGCACTGAATGTTCTGTTTGCACCATACACCTGTATCCACTGAATGTTTTGTCTGCACCATACACCTTTATGCACTGAATGTTTTCTCTGCACCATACACCTTTATGAACTAAATGTTCTGTCTGCACCATACACCTGTATGCACTGAATGTTCTGTCTGCACCATACACCTGTATGCACTGAATGTTCTGTCTGCACCATACACCTGTATGCACTGAATGTTCTGTCTGCACCATATACCTGTATGTACTGAATGTTCTGTCTGCACCATACGCCTGTATGCACTGAATGTTCTGTCTGCACCATACACCTGTATGCACTGAATGTTCTATCTGCACCATACACCTGTATGCACTGAATGTTCTGTCTGCACCATACGCCTGTATGCACTGAATGTTCTGTTTGCACCATACGCCTGTATGCCAGTGCACCATACACCTGTAGAATGATTACACTGAATGTTCTGTCTGCACCATACACCTGTATGCACTGAATGTTCTGTCTGCACCATACACCTGTAGAATGATTGCCCTGAATGTTCTGTCTGCACCATACACCTGTAGAATGATTGTCCTGAATGTTCTGTCTGCACCATACACCTGTAGAATGATTGCCCTGATGGTTCTGTCTGCACCATACACCTGTAGAATGATTGCACCGAATGTTCTGTCTGCACCATACACCTGTAGAATGATTGCCCTGATTGCTCTGTCTGCACCATACACCTGTAGAATGATTGTCCTGAATGTTCTGTCTGCACCATACACCTGTAGAATGATTGCCCTGATGGTTCTGTCTGCACCATACACCTGTAGAATGATTGCACCGAATGTTCTGTCTGCACCATACACCTGTAGAATGATTGCCCTGATTGCTCTGTCTGCACCATACACCTGTATGCATTGAATGTACTGTCAGCACCATACACCTGTATGCACTGAATGTTCTGTCTGCACCATACACTTGTAGAATGATTGCCCTGAATGTTCTGTCTGTGCCATACACCTGTAGAATTATTGCTCTAAATGTTCTGTCTGCACCCTACACCTGTAGAATGATTGCCCTGAATGTTTTGTCTGCACCATACACCTGTAGAATGATTGCCCTGAATGTTCTGTCTGCACCATACACCTGTAGAATGATTGCCCTGAATGTTTTGTCTGCACCATACACCTGTAGAATGATTGTCCTGAATGTTCTGTCTGCACCATACACCTATATGCATTGAATGTTCTGTCTGCACCATACATCTGTAGAATGATTGTCCTGAATGTTCTGTCTGCACCATACACCTGTAGAATGATGGCCCTGAATGTTCTGTCTGCACCATACACCTATATGCATTGAATGTTCTGTCTGCACCATACACCTGTAGAATGATTGTCCTGAATGTTCTGTCTGCACCATACACCTGCAGAATTATTGCCCTGAATGTTCTCTCTGTACAATACACCTGTAGAATGATTGCCCTGCATGTTCTGTCTGCACCATACACCTGTATGCACTGAATGTTCTGTCTGCACCATATACCTGTATGTACTGAATGTTCTGTCTGCACCATACACCTGTATGCACTGAATGTTCTGTCTGCACCATACACCTGTATGCACTGAATGTTCTATCTGCACCATACACCTGTATGCACTGAATGTTCTGTCTGCACCATACGCCTGTATGCACTGAATGTTCTGTTTGCACCATATGCCTGTATGCACTGAATGTTCTGTCTGCACCATACACCTGTTTCCACTTAATGTTTTGTCTGCACCATACACCTGTATGCACTGAATGTTCTGTCTGCACTATACACCTGTATGCACTTAATGTTTTGTCTGCACCATACACCTGTATGCACTGAATGTTCTGTCTGCACCATACACCTGTATGCAATGAATGTTCTGTCTGCACCATACACCTGTAGAATGATTACACTGAATGTTCTGTCTGCACCATACACCTGTATGCACTGAATGTTCTGTCTGCACCATACACCTGTAGAATGATTGCCCTGAATGTTCTGTCTGCACCATACACCTGTAGAATGATTGTCCTGAATGTTCTGTCTGCACCATACACCTGTAGAATGATTGCCCTGATGGTTCTGTCTGCACCATACACCTGTAGAATGATTGCCCCGAATGTTCTGTCTGCACCATACTACACCTGTAGAATGATTGCCCTGATTGTTCTGTCTGCACCATACACCTGTATGCATTGAATGTACTGTCAGCACCATACACCTGTATGCACTGAATGTTCTGTCTGCACCATACACTTGTAGAATGATTGCCCTCAATGTTCTGTCTGTGCCATACACCTGTAGAATTATTGCTCTAAATGTTCTGTCTGCACCCTACACCTGTAGAATGATTGCCCTGAATGTTTTGTCTGCACCATACACCTGTAGAATGATTGCCCTGAATGTTCTGTCTTCACCATACACCTGTAGAATGATTGCCCTGAATGTTTTGTCTGCACCATACACCTGTAGAAAGATTGTCCTGAATGTTCTGTCTGCACCATACACCTGTAGAATGATGGCCCTGAATGTTCTGTCTGCACCATACACCTATATGCATTGAATGTTCTGTCTGAACCATACACCTGTAGAATGATTGTCCTGAATGTTCTGTCTGCACCATACACCTGCAGAATTATTGCCCTGAATGTTCTCTCTGTACCATACACCTGTAGAATGATTGTCCTGCATGTTCTGTCTGCACCATACACCTGTATGCACTGAATGTTCTGTCTGCACCATACACCTGTAGAATGATTGCATTGAATGTTCTGTCTGCACCATACACATGTAGAATGATTGCACTGAATGTTCTGTCTTCACCATATACCTGTAGCATGATTGCCCTGAATGTTCTCTCTGCACCATACACCTGTAAAATGATTGCCCTGAATGTTCTGTCTGCCCCATACACCTGTAGAATGATTGCCCTGAATGTTCTGTCTGCACCATTCACCTGTAGAATGATTGCATTGAATGTTCTGTCTGCACCATACACCTGTATGCACTGAATGTTCTGTCTGCACCATACACCTGTAGAATGTTTGCATTGAATGTTCTGTCTGCGCCATACACCTGCAGAATGATTGCCTTGAATGTTCTGTCTGCGCCATACACCTGTAGAATGATTGCCCTGAATGTTCTGTCTGCGCCATACACCTGTAGAATGATTGCACTTAATGTTCTGTCTTCACCATATACCTGTAGCATGATTGCCCTGAATGTTCTCTCTGCACCATACACCTGTAAAATGATTGCCCTGAATGTTCTGTCTGCCCCATACACCTGTAGAATGATTGCCCTGAATGTTCTGTCTGCACCATTCACCTGTAGAATGATTGCATTGAATGTTCTGTCTGCACCATACACCTGTATGCACTGATTGTTCTGTCTTCACCATACACCTGTAGAATGATTGCCCTGAATGTTCTGTCTGCACCATTCACCTGTAGAATGATTGCACTGTTTGTTCTTACTGCACCATACACCTGTAGAATGATTGCCCTGAATGTTCTGTCTGCATCATACACCTGTAGAATGATTGCATTGAATGTTCTGTCTGCACCATACACCTGTAGAATGATTGCCCTGAATGTTCTGTCTGCACCATTCACCTGTATGCACTGAATGTTCTGTCTGCACCATACACCTGTAGAATGATTGCATTGAATGTTCTGTCTGCACCATGTACCTGTAGAATGATTGCCCTGAATGTTCTTTCTGCACCATACACCTGTATGCACTGAATGTTCTGTCTGCACCATACACCTGTATGCACTGAATGTTCTGTCTGCACCATACACTTGTAGAATGATTGCACTGAATGTTCTATCTGTACCATACACCTGTAGAATGATTGCACTGTTTGTTCTTTCTGCACCATACACCTATATGATTTCACTGATTGTTATGTCTGCACCATGCACCTGCATGCACTGATTTTTCTGTTTGTACTATACGCCTGTAGAATGATTGCACTGATTGTTCTTTAATCAATATAAAGTATCAGTAATGTCCTTTTAAGTAAAGTGCATGTGGAAGCAGCAGCTCAATCCAATGCCTCAAAAGTATCCAATTATACAGAGCAGCTTCACAGCACAGAAATAGCAACACTGTTGCAAAACAAATTGTAATATTTTATTGGCAGAATACAGATCCAACAGGAATCCAGCAGCTAATTGTTCTGTCTGTACCATACACTTGTAGGATGATTGTACTGATTGTTCTGTATGCATTGATTGTTCTGTCTGCACCATACACCTGTAGGATGATTGCACTGATTGTTCTGTATGCATTGATTGTTCTGTCTGCACCATACACCTGTAGGATGATTGCACTGATTGTTCTGTATGCATTGAATGTTCTGTCTGCACCATACACCTGTATGCACTGATTGTTGTGTCTGCACCATACGCCTGCATGCATTGATTGTTCTGTCTGCACCATACACCTGCATGCACTGATTGTTTTATCTGCACCATACACCTGTATGCACTGATTGTTCTGTCTGCACCATGCACCTGTATGCATTGATTGTTCTGTCTGCACCATACACATTTATGCACTGAATGTTCTGTCTGCACCATACACCTGTAGAATGATTGCCCTGAATGTTCTGTCTGCACCATACACCTGCATGCACTGATTGTTCTGTCAACACCATACACCCGCATGCACTGATTGTTCTGTCTGCACCATACACCCGCATGCACTGATTGTTCTGTATGTACTGATTGTTCTGTCTGCCCCATACACCTGCATAGACTGATTGTTCTGTCTGCACCATACACCTGTATGCACTGATTGTTTTGTCTGCACCATACACCTGTATGCACTGATTGTTCTGTCTGCACCATACACCTGCATGCACTGATTGTTATGTTTGCACCATACACCTGCATGCATTGATTGTTCTGTCTGCACCATACACCTTTATGCACTGATTGTTCTGTCTACACCATACACCTGCATGCAGATTGTTCCGTCTGCACCATACACCTGTATGCACCGATTGTTTTGTCTGCACCATACATCTGTATACATTGATTGTTCTGTCTGGACAATACACCTGTATGCACTGATTGTTCTGTCTGCACCACACACCTGCGTGCACTGATTGTTCTGTCTGCACTATACACCTGCATGCACTGATTGTTCTTTCTGCACCATACACCTGCATGCACTGATTGTTCTGTCTGCACCATACACCTGTATGCACTGATTTTTCTGTCTGCACCATACATCTGTAGTCACTGATTGTTTTGTCTGCACCATACACCTGCATGCACTGATTGTTCTGGCTGCACCATACACCTGTATGCACTGATTGTTCTGATCGCACCATACACCTGTATCCATTAATTGTTCTGTCTGTGCCATACACCTGTAGGATGATTGCACAGATTTTTCTGTCTGCGCCATACACCTGTATGCACTGATTTTTCTGTCTGCGCCATACACCTGTATGCACTGATTTTTCTGTCTGCGCCATACACCTGTATGATTTTTCTGTCTGCGCCGTACACCTGTAGGATGATTGTTCTGTCGGCACCATACACTTGTATGCACTGATTGTTCTGTCTGCACCATACACCTGCATGCACTGATTGTTCTGTCTGCACCATACACCCGTACGCACTGATTGTTCTGTCTGCACCATACACCCGTATGCACTGATTGTTCTGTCTGCACCATACACCCATATGCACTGATTGTTCAGTCTGCACCATACACCCGTATGCACTGATTGTTCAGTCTGCACCATACACCCGTATGCGCTGATTGTTCTGTCTGCACCATACACCTGTACTATTTCTATTCAGACCACTGAGAGCTCCATGGCACCATTTACCTACATGATGATTACACAGATTGCCCTGTCTGAGCCATTAGTATAAAAACAAAGAGTACACCATCTTCACTCTATAGGGCCCATTTATCAAGCTCCGGATGGAGCTTGAGGGCCCCGTGTTTCTGGTGAGCCTGCAGGCTCGCCAGAAACAGCAGTTAGAAAGCAGCGGTCTAAAGACCGCTGCTCCATAACCTGTCCGTCTGCTCTGAGCAGGCGGACAGACATTGCCGCAATTCAACCCGATCGAGTATGATCGGGTTGATTGACACCCCCCTGCTGGTGGCCGATTGTCTGCGAATCTGCAGGGGCCAGCGTTGCACCAGCAGCTCTTGTGCGCTGCTGGTGCAATGCTGAATACGGAGAGTGTATTACTCTCCGCATTCAGCGAGGTCTGGCGGACCTGATCCGCACTGGCGGACCTTTTCCGCACTGATCCCTTATACCCTAATGGGGTTGCTATGAAAGCTGTGTATAAACAATAAACCCAATGTTGATTGCTAATTCTACTTGCTGTGACAGCTATACCTGTGCCACATGCCTATAGGCAGATTATACTAAGTATAACCTAAAACAATATACCTAAATAAGAACTATACTTAGAATGCCATCTGCACCATTTATCTGCATGGTGTTGATCTGCATCATATACCTAAATGGAGTCTAAGCTAAACTAAATGCAGCTGTTTCAGTTGCTGATACTAAAACTCTTTGATGGTCTTAAAGGGCCACTAAACCCAAAATCTTTCTTTCATGATTCAGATAGAACATACAAATTTAAACAACATTACAATTTAATTCTATTATTTATTTTGCTTCATTTTTTAGATATCCTTATTTGAAGAAAAAGCAATGCACATGGGTGAGCCAATCACATGAGGCTTCTATGTGCAGCAACCAATCAGCAGCTACTGAGCATATCTAGATATGCTTTTCAGCAAAGAATATCAAGAGAATAAAACACATTAGATAATAGAAGTAAATTAGAAAGATGTTTAAAATTGCTTTCTCTTTCTAAATCATGAAAGAAAAAATGTGGGTTTCATGTCCCTTTAACAGAGAACAAAAAGGTATCATTCCTTATGTAAAAGTACACAGTGGACACAGTACCAAGCTAAATCCTTTTCAACCATCTATGAGCAACTAATCAGTTAGGTCTCTCGCTGTGCAGTAATATAACCCTTTTATGTGTGCTGTCATTAGTCTTGAGACTGACCTGTACGGTTAAATATTCATGTCATTTCTCTGTCTCTTTTTGTCACACTAGATTTAAGTGTAATGCACAATGTAAGGGGGTGGCACAAGTCACTGTTAAGCCCAGGAATTTATGTGATCTACTGTAGATGTTAAATGAGTATGTACATTCTGAAAAATGATCACAATTATTCTACACACACAAATATAAATATCATACATTGACTCAGTCACAAACATATAATCACTAACACAAATGCACATGGATAAATCTGAACAGAGCAGATGTTGGTGCAGCATATTTAAATATACTTAAACAATTGCACATACACATGTATACACAAATTGCACATAGCAAATACAACATATTCCTACAGTCATGCACAGTTACAATTGGCACATTCCTTGTGTTACGGATCTGCCGCATCTTCAATGCAATATTAAAACAAAAACATTTTTACATCATTCATTTTAGCATTATAGAGATTAATTTCCAGATGAGGATTTCAGTTCCCCCCATAGCCACTTTTCAGGGGATACATCTGTAAGCTGTTGGTCCATTTTACAGCACAAAGGTTAAACATACAAAATTTAGAGTATCTGGTTGTTATTCCTTAGATGATGTTACCATGGCAATATTCTGCACAGCATCCTTGAACAATGCCAGCATTGTCCTAACACTGAGTAATAAGCTGCTGTGTGTGGGTAGGTCCTTCATAAAACTACATGTGGACCATTATTAACAGGGTCATTAATAGCCTCTGGCTGTCAATGTAATAGATGAAGCAATATCCTAAAGGGTTAATACCGGTAATTCATTTAAGTCTCTTCATTATTTATGGTAGACTAAAATGCATATTTATGCTGCTGCTATTATTATTATTATTATTCATTAAAGGGACATAAAGAAGTTGGGATAGAGACAAAATATAATAATATGTACTTTAATTACTTTACCTGCAAATTTATACTGCAGTACCTCGTCATTAACCATTTCTATTTAGTTTCTGACTTGTAAAGCTCTAACTCCCCCCCCACACATTTCCTTCTATGGCTATTGTTGTTTTGGTAGAATGCAAAAATGCATAGGGATTATCTGCTGGAGCCTGCCTAGAAGCTGTGAACTCAGATGAAATACACTACCTGTGTCTAAACACTGATAAGGGGGTGGGGGTGGAGCAGACTGCTCCAGACAGCAAGGCTTTGTAACTCATTTTGCTTATTTTTGAAAATTATTTTAAAATACTTGCCAGCAATTTTTAAACAATGTTTTTATGCAAACTATTTTTTACTTAATTAGCCCTTTTAGGATATGCACAGATCTTAACATGTTTTATGGCACTTTAATAATGATGATAAAAGTGTCAAAAGTTAAATTATGTCAGCAATGTTTTCACTACTACAAAATCCAATATTAATTGTAAAAATAACATAATTATTTTTAATATTTTTATTATTACATTTTTTCAGAAATAAGATCTGTTCTAAAATTACTTATTTTCAGTATGAATAGAATGGGGCAAACATGCTCCATATTATATAGTGGATCAGTTTATTGTTATCTATGCATGAGAGGAGTGCATGAGAGGAGTGCATGAGAGGAGTGCATGAGAGGAGATCAATGTTTCTTAAAGGGGGGGTTAAACCCAAAATTGAATTCCCTGTAAAATGTTAAATTGGACATAGTAGATAAAATGCAATGTCCAGTTATTATTTATCTTGCTCCCTTTTCTTGTCATATACCTTTGCAAGAGTACTTACTGCAGCACATACGTAAGTATAATTCAGTCTTCCTGAACGTGCTGCACAGTGATTACTTAAATCAGGCTAAGTTCTTTTATATATCTGGATTCTTATTTTCCATGGCAAAGACACAAATATACTTAAATAGATTTTAAATAGTTATGTCTCTGAAATAATACGGAATTTTCCAATGTTCTTTGCTTAGTTGTCTTTGTATCTTCTGTTTTAAACGCATACCTAGGTAGGTTTAGAGGCTGGAATTGGTGGCTGCACATATTTGTCTCTTGTCACTGGCTTACACATGTGTTCAGCTAGCTCCCAGTAGTGTGTTGCTGATCCTTCAACAAAGAATACCAAAAGAATTAAGCAAAACAGATAATACAAGTAAAATGGTAAGTTGTTTAAAAATATATGCTTCATATGAACCATGGAAGAAAACATTTGGGTTTCATATCCCTTAAATGTAACAAGATATAAATAACATTACATCTCTCATGGAAGATTCTTGGTTTGCTATACAGATAAATTTATAAAAATATCAGGCAATTTCCAGTACTTATCGAGCCAGGTAGGTATCCAAGGCCACTTACCTATATATCTAATGAAAACCTCTGTGTCTGTATATAGATTGATAACTGATCACGTTAGAATAGCAGCTGTTTTCTAATTCGCTGTCATATTCTTCTTGCTAGCTTTTATCTCACAGCCAGTTGTGTCTGACACAAAGGCCCATAGTTATCAAGGTCTGTCGGACTTGATCCGACAGTGCGGATCAGGTCCGACAGACCTTGCTGAATACGGCGAGCAATACGCTCACTGTATTCAGCATTGCACCAGCAGCTCACAAGAGCTGCTGGTGCAACGCCACCCCCTGCAGACTCGCGGCCAATAGGCCGCCAGCAGGGAGGTGTCAATTAACCCGATCGGGTTGATTTCCGGCGATGTCTGTCCGCCTGCTCAGAGCAGGTGGACAGGTTATGGAGCAGCGGTCTTTGTGACCGCTGCTTCATAACTGCTGTTTCTGGCGAGCCTGCAGGTTTGCCAGAAACACGGGATGATAAATATGACCCATTGTCTTATCCAAAGTCATCCTAAGTACATTATGCTCTCGATTCGTCTTGTGTAGATGTTTTATTCTGTGGGAGGATTTTTTTCTCACTTGTTAGATGAGATCACACAATATAAAGTGCATCTGCCCCCTCGTGTGCCATCTCACATTCTAACCAAATAACTTCTGACAGGTGAAAAGTAACAAAAACATTTAACATAAGGAGCCTCTGAAGCTGATCCTGTGCATATCTATGTTAGAAACAAAATACAGTGCAGGCGCAATGCTTTCATTTGACCAGGTAAAGATGTGATTTGCCACACGCTTTAAATGACCAGTGAGACCTTTTGTCAGGAATATATTTTATATGTAAAACCAATATCTTTCTGCACACGGGGGGTAGAGTCATTGGGCGCCAAGTACTAAGCTTCGAAGTGACCGTCCGTCTGTATTTCCGCGTCAAAATTCGCTCACGATCTGCTTCTCGTATGTATCAATCTGCGATCTGCTCGAAAAACCACTATTTTCATCAGCGATCGTAATTTTACTCAACTCATCGTTCCGAAGCCTTTTTTCACTTACTACATGTTCGATCGCACGTAAATTCGCTGTAATCGGAAATTATGAATGTTACAACTAATCCGCCCGCTCCAACTTTCACTGTAACTTCGCGTGATTTGCTTCGCGACCATTTAGGTAGCGAATACAATAGAAAACTATAGGGGGTATCAACCTGACGCCAGGTAGAAGTACTTAAGTGAAAGGACTAGACTACTATTTTAGCATTATTGTTTTTTGGATCAGTGAATGAAGATGGAGACACTTTTACACATGTTTCTTTTCCGATTAATTCAATTACGAGGAAGAAGGGCTATACAGGCACCGGTTAACAACTTGCAAAGAAGGAGAGGTAGAAGAATTAGAGTCCCTAGAGTTTTCCTTCCACGTATGGGTTTGGAAAGCATTTCTGATCGAGAGATTATCCAGAGATTCCGTTTGGACAGAGAAGCTATTATGCAACTTTACAATGAAATAGCAGAATACCTTGAACCAATGACAGCGCGTTCACAAGCCATACCCGGACTATTAAAACTGTTGGCAGCCTTACACTTTTTTGCCACCGGTTCATTCCAAGCTGTGTCTAGCGTTATAATTGGCATCAGCCAGTCTGCTTTTTCGAGGCACCTAACCAAAGTTATTGATTCTTTGATGGTCATCTTTCCAAGGTACGTGTGCCTTCCATCGACTCCAGAAGAGTGGCAATCTGTGAAGTCTAATTCTTATAGAATGGCCGGAATGCCCAATGTACTTGGAGCCATCGATTGCACCCATGTTGCAGTCAAATCATCCAGAGAACGTGAGGAAGTTTTCAGGAACAGAAAACAGTACCATTCCCTCAATGTTCAGATGGTGTGTGACCATAACATGAAAATAATCAGTGTCCGTTCCAACTTCCCTGGATCCTGCCATGATTCGTATATCTTGCGTCAGTCTGGGTTATATCGGAAGTTTGAGGAGGGAGAGATGCCTGAAGGATGGCTGTTAGGTAATTATATTTTAGGGATGTTATGTTACAGTATTATTATAATTGTCAAACGTAGTTTATGTCATGCATTGTTATGATAGATTTAACTAAAAAACATAGTTAATTTTCATTGAAATTATCGTCTTTATCATCTTTGAAATGTTAATCCTTTTTAATTTTTTTCATAGGGGACGCTGGTTATTTCAGTAGAGAATGGTTATTCACACCCTATAACAATCCTCGAAGAAGATGTGAGGTGAAATTCAATGAGGCACACAGATCCACCAGAGGAATCATCGAGAGAGCATTTGGATTGTTAAAAATGCGCTTTCGTTGTCTTGACCACTCAGGTGGTGTCATGCAGTATGCTCCCAAGAAGGTTGCAAAAATTATTCTTGTATGCTGCATTCTGCATAACATTGCAATAAGAAGAGGAATTGAAATTGATGAAGATGATATATCATTTGAGAACTTCCCTGAGGTCATCTGTAATGATGCACCAACAAGACAGGCTATTAATGCCAAAAATTTTGTCTCAGAGAACTATTTATAAGGATTGATTTCATCAAAAGATTGTAATCACAGGACTTCTATTTTTTGGTCTTTTGAATAAAAAACTAAATTTTCACTTTCTGAATAAAATCTTTTTTTTTCCATCATATACTTGTGTGATTTTGTATTTGTTTTTATTTTTATAAGTTAACAAATTATAATAAACGGTCACATTGGATATTGTTTTTTAATAAAACTTTAATTTTTATTTAAAACCAACATATTGCACAATAACTATATAAACCAAATAATCATAAAGATCTATAATTATATGACTGTCCTACATAACAAAAAAAAACTACACTACACTATTGATAACTCTATTACACAATAAAATATATACATCAAACTTCATTTACATTTATCATTACTTGAGAATGGCAATAAATAATACAACTTTTTTATAATTGTATCCAAAGAATTCTCACAATTTAGCAAATATACAATAATGTTGCATAGAGACAGTGAATAACGCGATATTGAGAACATTTTGGGATTTGACACACCCATCTAGAAATTTGCTATGGGACCAGGGAGGATGAAGAGAATTGCACCTTTCACATCTGGGGAAATGATAATTCTAGTGTATGTAATGGATAGATATTTTCCCAAACGCTTAGGGGGTGTCCGGGGGGTCATTCAAGATGAAAGGGACAAAACTATCTATGAAATGATACGCAGAATGTATCGTGTATCAAAAATTAAAAGGACCAGGCGTCAATGTTTGAGACGATACAGTGATGTTAAACGTCGAGAACCACTATATTACCAATCTATTAGGAGCCTTTTAAGGACATGTAAGTTTATAAAATTGTTATTCTTTTAAATTATAAATTCTATGCAAAGTTCATCATCAATATGAGAACTGAAATTATAAGTAGGTTTCAGTGTACCATATTGATCACTTTCATGTCCATAATGTTTCTTAATGGTATATTTTTTTTTTTATTCTTTTAAATTATAAATTCTATGCAAAGTCCATCCTCAATATGAGATCTGAAATTATAATTAGGTTTCAGTGTACCATAGTGATCACTTTCATGTCCATACTGTTTCTTACTGCTATATAATTTTGTTATTCTTTTACATTATAAATTCTATGCAAAGTTCATCATCAATATGAGAACTGAAAGAATAAATAGGTGTACCATATCACTTTCATGTCCATTTTAATTTAAAACAAATGGAAACACTATAAACATTATAACACAAAAAACCTTATTAAATAACACATTTTAAAACTAAGAAACTTTAAACAAACATATGTACACATTTTCTATTTCAGATAAGAAGAAAGAAAATATTTGTGGTGCTCCTCCTCCACATTATGTAAGGCCTATTCTAAATTTGACACCTAGAAGTGAGGCTAGATCCCCACCCTTGCCACTGTCTTTGCTTGACAGACAATTGTCCCCACATAAAGGAGGTGTCAGGCGCCTAACTGTCGTTCATACACCTCAAGGTACAATAGAACCATGGTTTACATATCTATAGTTATACAACTGTTAAATTTAATCATGATTAGCTTGTTGTGTTATTTACAGAAACCAATAAAAGTTTGCAGAAAAAGAAGAAAACAAGGTTCACAAGAATAATACAAATATCTTCTACAGAAGGTATTTTTCTTATATTTTGTACCATTACCATTTTTCTACTTACAATTTTTTATATAGAATTATTTATTAATCTTTCATAGATAGTGACAATGAAGCAAATAATGCTCCTGAAAGGATGTCATTAACTTCACCCTCAATTCAACTAGGTAATTGTTTATAAAAATTTTTATTTACTATATTATAGCTTATAGTCAAATCAATACCAAAATATATACCTCTATTTCTAAATATATATTCCAGATGCAAGTAGTGAGAAAAACTCAACCAATATTTCTGATATTGATAACGACTGGGACATATCTATGGTTTCTAAATCTACACAGACAAGTAGATCTATGGATAATACCGCCTCTAACCAAAATGGTAATACAATTTTGTTACCTGCTTATAAATAATCTGTTTTTATTTTAAACATGTTCTCATAATCCTTCATTTATTTTCTAATTTTTGTCCCTTCTCTAGATTCCAGTGTACCAGTTGTATCACAAGTTCAATCCTCTGTCTGTGAAGATATTAAACAAATAATGGATACTATAATGAATTTAAATACACAGGTTCAGAATCTCTACAATACTTATGTGGTGGAAAACAGATAATCAATGATTGCATTTTAAATAAAAAAAAGTTTTTTTTGTTTTTTTTTGAGGCCACCAAAATTGTCATTTTTTGGTATGTTAAAAAGTTTATTCAAAAACTCCCAAAAAATACTGTATTGGCCGTGAGCACTATTTTCTATAATGCCATTTTGATTCAATTTTGTTAATATTTTAGATGTAATAGAAATTATAATTGTTTTACTTACATTTGTCTGTGTGTACAATACATTTTAAACCTTTAACTGATTTTAAATAAATTTAAAAAATAAACAAGAAAATTAAATAAAAACAGGATAAACTTTAATAAAACTATGTAAAAATAACAATATATTCTTTGTCAACAACAAAACAATAATAATAACTTTAAAATTGTCCATAACAATGCACTAATTAAACCGTGGTCTTTTTGGATCTGGCGACTCTTGGCTCTGATGTCTATCTCTAATCAATTCTAACAAAGTTTGCATAGTATTTTGAGCCATTCGCATGTTGTCTTCAGCTATTGTCAAGGCCCTGTTTATATGTAGGTTCCTTTCCCTGTCCATTTCTCTTTGCCAGTTAAAGATTTCACGGTCCAGTTCCAACCGTTGCTGGTTATAAGTGTCAAATCTTTCTAAATGTCCAGACAAAATTTCCTGGACCTGTCTACTGTCTGCTCTATATCCTCTGGCAAGATTTAACATTTCGTTAAGACCTGCATCTTCCAAAGGTGCCTGCTCTTGGACAATAGCTTGTGGTTGTTCCAATAGTTTATTTCCCTGTGCTTGAACTCCATGAACAGGTGGTGAATTAGTATTTTCCTCATCACTACGGGGGTTTATAACAGGCTCATGTATATCCAAATCCTGATCTTGTGCCATCTGTGTTAGGTCAGGAGTCAGTCTTCCACTTTCTGGCGATCTACCCTCTGGTGCTGGAACTGGAACAAGATTCAGAATCACCTCTCTTGAAGAATCATCCTCCTCAGCGATATCTAAAAGAAAAAAAAAAAAAATTAGCATTAATTTCCAAAAAAAAAGATGCAGATCAAAATTTATTCAAACATTAATGGTTAGAGGGGTTACTATACAAGAGAAATTTATAGTGTCATGTTCTACTGTCATGTTGGAATCTTACAATAAGATTAAATACCTTCCTTACTACAACTGTTTGCATATAAAATACATCAATCTCACAGTATTACAGTTTGAATAACTATCAAAGTTTAAATGGTTCAATTTTGTCTCTAACATAATTATTTGTCTTCTCATCCGATATTTACTTTAAAAAAGTAACTTACCATCAAAAAGTGGTGCTGATTCGGTCACCATGGCTCTGAAGAGACGTCCAACATCGGCTGTAAAAATTAAAATTAAACATTAATATCTAATTTATAAACAAAAATTTAGAAGGTGTATATATAAGTGGTTTAAAGATACATACCAGAGCTTCTTCCAACAGCTGTATCTGGTGTACTGCTCCTTACATCTGGAATAGTATCTGCAGACGATAGGCTGTGGCTGGTATTTGTAGTTGACCGTAAATATTGCCCATGTTGTTGTTGTCTTACGTTCTGAGGCTGAGAAGTTGAAGGACGTGGTCTCTCTGATGAAGAGGTAGATGGGGTATGGACAGATGCAGAGGTTGACGCTCTAACTGAACCACCTAGGAGTTAGTAAATACAAATTTAAATTAATACAATCAATAAAATTAAAAGTTTATGTGCAATTTATGAAATGCTAATTAAAAGTTAAATGTACTCCCATTATAACATTTTCTAACTATGATTTGTATCTTGCTTTAATATACACAAATTAAAAGGTCTCTAAAAACATCTTTCTCAAATGTTTCCAATAGAAGATACAATAAAAAAGAAATTACAATTAACTACTATTATCTAATTTGCTTCATTCGTTAGTTCTCCTTTGTTGAAGAAATAACAGCTAGCGAGTATTTCTAATATCAATATATGTTATTCAACAAAGAATATATAGAAAATAAAGCAATTTAGATAATGAAAAAAACAAAATTAAAGGTGGGTTAAAATTGCATGCCCTTTCAAAATCAAACATTTGGGTTTCATTTTACTGTGCCATGTAGGCCTTATTTTTTTAAAATACATTAAGCAATATGAAAAAAAATTGAGCATATTAGATAATTTAAAATGTTTTTCATGCTCCATCATGAATGCTTTCCTTTTTCGTTCACTGGAACTTTAAAAAAATAGATACAGAGAGAAGTTATGTAAATCATAAATCTATTTTAAAGGAACAGTAAAGCAGAAATTGTACAATCAAGATTCCGTTAACAGAATCCAATTTTGTAAAACATGAACGTAAGAGAAACAATTTTGGAGCAGACAAGAAAACAATATAAATATTAATTTATAAATTATAATTACCACGAATATCGCTATCACAGTCATTGGTTATGCCCTCAATGACCTCCGTGCCAAGCCTCTGTAAAACTTTTCTTTCAAAGTCTGTCAAATCTGCGACATAAGGTTGTCCGCCTCCAGTACCTCGGGCATATTGCTTTTCTTTGGCAATTTTGGATTTAGTTTGACGCTTGATATCGTTGAACCTTTTTTTGCAGGACTCAATATCTTTTTTAGTGGGTCCTTGAGCACTCACTGCGTCACTAATTTTCTCCCAAATAATCTTCTTACGAGCGCCTGGGGTTTGTTTGACTCGACTACCATAAATATTGTCATAATATTCGAGTACTAGATCAACAAGTACAACATTCTGTTGATGCGAGAAGTTAGGGTTGCGAGTCTTCTTAGAAGTAGCAGAATCTCCGGAGCAAGCCATCTTGTCAAAGTGAATACCGAAAAGTAAATAAACAATATTCTAAGATTTCTGGGAAAATGCACATTCTTATACATGTCAGCAGCCAGACGTTGCCGCTTGTCTGGCGATTATGACACCTAGATCGTCACGTGGGTAAAGAACTAAACCAATCAAGTCGCACACTGCTTCTTAACTTTGCTCTTTCGCGCCGAACGAAGCTTCAAAGTTATCAATAATCCGATTGTCTTCGACACACAATAGACGCGAAATTTTACGGCTTGGTTTTTAGTACATTCATGTAATGAAGTGCCATCCGCATGGTGCGAATGCCGGCGGGTTATTTCGATACGGTCTGTGCGAAAAAATTGACGCCTTAGTACATGGCGCCCATTATCAGCATCTCTCCCTTATTCAGTGTCGCCAGTCCCCCCAGCTCATGCTATTCTAAGACACCCAGTTACTAACAGTACACGCACTTCTCTATTGTTTATTTAATACCATGAGATCTGGAGACAATGGAATGACTAGATGAGAGGTTGCATAGCTGGTAACAAATATTCTCCTTCTGTTGCTCTGTCGCATACAATTTAAACAAATTTCCAATTTACTTATATTATCAAATGTGCTTTATTTTGTTAGTATCCTTGGTTGAACGAGCAGCAATGTAATACTGGGAGCTAGCTGAACACATCAGCTGAGCCAATTACAAGAGGCATATAAATGCAGCCACCAATCAGCAGCTAGCTTCCAGTAATGCATTGCTGCTCCTGAGCTTACCTTGGTATGGTTTTCAACAAAGGACATAATGAGAATGAAGCAAATTAGATAATAGAATTGAACTTGAAAGTTGTTTATAATCATATGCTCTGTCTGAATCCTGAATGTTTAGTTTAGACATCATTGTCCCTTTAATGGCAGTGCCAGCCCTGACTAAATACACCAGAATCTACTGGCCAGATTTTCTCTTTACTTGTATAAAGCTTTAATTTAGGGCCACCCTTATGGATGATTGGTTTGATATATTTTGCTATTGGACTGATAAGTAAAAGGGACATGGTACTAAAAAAGGTTTCACAATTAGTACTTTGTTTTTGAAATATTTGATTGAATAAACCAGCCTTTTGTGTATACATTTTTTATATGTGTATATATGTACAGTCGTATGCAAAAGTTTAGGCACCCCTGACAATTTCCATGATTTTCATTTATAAATCATTGGGTGTTTGGATCAGCAATTTCATTTTGCTCTATCAAATATCTGAAGGACGCAGTAATATTTCAGTAGTGAAATGAGGTTTATTGGATTAACAGAAAATGTGCAATATGCATCAAAATGAAATTAGACAGGTGCATAAATTTGGGCACCCCATCAGAAATATTGCATCAATATTTAGCAGAGCCTCCTTTAGCAGAAATAACAGCCTTTAGACGCTTCCTATAGCCTGTAATGAGTGTCTGGATTCTGGATGAAGGTATTTTGGACCATTCCTCCTTGCAAAACATCTCCAGTTCAGTTAGGTTTGATGGGTGCCGAGCATGGACAGCCCGCTTCAAATCACCCCACAGATTTTCAATGATATTTAAGTCTGGGGACTGGGATGGTCATTCCAGAACATTGATTGTACTTGTTTCTCTGCATAAATGCCAGTTAAGATTTTGAGCAGTGTTTTGGGTCGTTGTCTTGTTGAAATATCCAGCCCCGGCGTAACTTCAGCTTTGTGACTGATTCCTCAACTATATTCTCAAGTATCTGCTAATATTGAGAGGAATCCATGCGACCCTCAATTTTAACAAGATTCCCAGTACCGGCACTGGCCACACAGCCCCACAGCATGATGGAACATCCACCACATTTTACTGTGGGTAGCAAGTGTTTGTCTTGAAACGCTGTGTTCTTTTGCCACTATGCATAACGCCCATTGTTATGACCAAATAACTCAATCTTTGTTTCATCAGTCCACAGCACCTTCTTCCAAAATGAAGCTGGCTTGTCCAAATGTGCGTTTGCATACCTCAAGCGACTTCTTCTGCATCACTCTCCCATACAGCTTCTCCTTGTGCAAAGTGCGCTGAATTGTTGAACGATGCACAGTGACACCATCTGCAGCAAGATGATGTTGTAGGTCTTTGGAGGTGGTCTGTGGACTGTTTTTGACCATTCTCACCATGCTTTGCCTTTGCCTCTCCAATATTTTACTTGGCCTTAACAAGAACTGTGCCTGTGGTCTTCCATTTCCTCACTATGTTCCTCACAGTGCACACTGACAGCTTAAATCTCTGTGATAGCTTTTTGTATCCTTCCCCTATACCATAATTTTGAACAATCTTTGTTTTCAGGTCATTTGAGAGTTGTTTTGAGGCCCCCTTGTTGCCACTCTTCAGAGGAGTGTCAAAGAGAACAACAACTTGTAATTGGCCACCTTAAATACCCTTTCTCATGATTGGATGCACCTGTCTATGAAGTTTAAGGCTTAATGGGCTCACCAAACAATTGTGTGTTCCAATTAATCAGTGCTAGGTAGTTACAGGTATTCAAATCAACAAAATGACAAGGGTGCCCAAATGTATGCACTTGTCTAATTTTGTTTGATGCATATTGCACATTTTCTGTTAATCCAATAAACCTCATTTCACTACTGAAATATTACTGTGTCCTTCAGTTATTTGATAGATTAAAATGAATTTGCTGATCCAAACACCCAATTATTTATAAATGAAAATCATGGAAATTGTCAGGGGTGCCTAAACGTTTGCATATGACTGTATGTATATACATATATAAATACATAACTACACATGTATACACATATATACACACACATATATATACATGCAGCAAGCAAAACGAAGAAAGTATATCCAAATGTAGCTCTAGTAAAAAGTTAAGTTTATTTATAAACTTAAAACCAACGACATGCAAGCCAGGTTAATCCAAGTTAGAATGCTGACAAAGACATTCAAGTCTACATACATGCATACATATGTTTTGACATGTATATATATATATATATATATATATATATATATATATATATATATATATATATATATATATTATAGCCCTTTCCAGTCAAACACCTTGTCATGTACCATAAACCTTTTTGTTATATAATTTATTTATGAATATTTTTTATTAGATAGTGTATATATGAGTGTAAATGTTAATTTAATGTATTTATGTTATGTTTATGTGCAACTTTTGTTTAGCCCTAACCCTTTATGCGAGGTCTTCAGTCTGACTAACCCAAGGAGTGCAAATTTAGTTTACAATTGTGTGGTTGCGTTTACTTTCAACTTTTAATACCGCTCTAAAGTTGGCAAGGTTGCAATATTGATATCTACTTGTAATCTAGTTCAAAGTTTTGACTGTCGCTTTAAACTTTCATGATGTTCATGAGTACAATTTAAAAAAATACATTCTAATTTACTTTTATAATCTATCTTACCTTCTTATCCTGCTATGCTTTGTTGAAACGTAGCACCTTTGCATGTGAGCATACCTAGGTAGGCTCATGAGCGTGCACGTTTAAGTACTATATAGCAGCAGTGTTTACAGCAATGGCCTACATTCATATGAGGTTGCCAAGGGGTCTGCTTGTAAAAGGGGGATTATGTTCCAAATGTATTCAGCATCGCTTCAGCTTCACATATTTTAAGGGCAATTCTTAGAGAGGTTTGATTCCTTTGACATCGGCACAATGTCTCACACATCAAACGCAAACCATTAGCGACACGGACAAACAATAATCACCTTGAAAAGATGAACGGAAATGGTTTATGTAAATGTTTATAATTGTGAATATGTTCACATACTCTTCGACCCAACGTGCAGAATTTAAAAAGTCTGTGTAGCTGTTGCACCTTGTCTTGCGGAGGTCCTGTCTCGACATTTCAAAGCTGATTTTTATTTTATCCCTTTCTCTTTCCAAGTTTTCTTTTTCCTATATTTTAAAGCAGACAGTTTAATAGAGGGAGATTTTTTTTTTATTAGTTTATTCTGAGCGATAATATACTCTGCTCCTTGATTACAATGAAATATGACCTGCAATTCACATATGCAGGGGCGTATTTAGGTTTTGTGCTGCCCTAGGCACTCAAAATTCTGCTGCCCCCCCCCACCCCACCCCAGGTTTAAGGCCTTTTTTTAGACATAATATTTTTGGGGCAGGGTGTAAAAAATTTAAAAAGTTATGTCTTTTTAAGTAGATGTTCACCAGGGCTTGCATTCACTCTGGTCACACACACACACACACACACACACACACACATATATATATATATATATATATATATATATATATATATTAAGACATTATTTTGCAAGTCAGATGATTAAAGTGTTTATATCAGAAAAAAATATCCTTCACTGTTTGATAGTTTGTCAGTAGGTAGTTGTTTAACCTTAAACATCTTCTTTGGTGATTGACAGTTATTTAAGCAAAATATCTGCTTGGATAAATATGTAATGAATATACAAACTGGCCTTTAAAAGTACTTATACAACAGTAGTTATGATAGGTTTAGGAATTGTATCCTAGGGGATAAAGTCACATGATACAATCATAAGAAAGTATATACTTGTATTGTTTCTGAATGTATTAAATGCATACAACATCTTTTTAGTTGTGTTTTAAGTCACATGGTTGTATAGATTCAGCAATAAATACTTATTCTTTGCATGTAGGACAGATTGTATATAAACAAGTAAATAGACCTCCTGCGCTTAAGGCCAGATAAAATCTGATACTATGGGGCCCATTTATCAAAGGGCTTGCGGACCTGATCCGACACTGCGGATCAGGTCCGCAAGACCTCGCTAAATGCGGAGAGCAATACGCTCTCCGCATTTAACATTGCACCAGCAGCTCACAAGAGCTGCTGGTGCAACGCCGCCCCCTGCTGACTCGCGGCCAATCGGCCGCCAGCAGGGAGCTGTCAATCAACCCGATCGTATTCGATCGGGTTGATTTCCGGCGGTTCCTGTCCGCCTGCTCAGAGCAGGCGGACAGGGTTATGAAGCAGCGGTCTTTAGACCGCTGCTTCATAACTTGTGTTTCTGGCGAGTCTGAAGACTCTCCAGAAACACGGCCCTTCAAGTTCCATACGGAGCTTGATAAATGGGCCTGTATAGCTCAATCTGTGGGGGTGGTAGAAGAAATTTCAGAAACAATATTTAAAATTCTATTTAATTCCAGTTCATTAAATAGATATTTGGATTATCTAAAATTCATAAAATACATATATAGATGCATAAAAAAAAGTTAGTATATAGGGTGAATTAGTATAAAGATATTAAGAATAAATTAAAACAGAACACATCTAATATCGGCACAATGTCATTTAAAACACACTTAAAAGGTTACAGCAAGCAATCTTAGCTTATAGTAGTAGCTGCACAAAGTACAAAGCAAGCTGTAATACTGCAGCACACAATGAGAGCAGAAATAGGGTTATAAATCCTTTGGATTCGTGCTGTTATTTTGAGCAGCCTGAATGCAAGCAAATATGGCTGTATTGAAAGCAATCAAAGTTTTGCATAGAATAAAGTTTAGATTATTTGCAAAAGCAATAGCAAGCACAAACGTTATGCAGATGGTAACAAATTATTTTAATCCACTTTGGACAGATCTGAAAGTTTTTTATCTTTTTGTAAGTAGATTCTTTGTTAGGTTAAAGAATATACTCCTCCGGAAATACTCCTTAGGGTTATTTTATAGAATGTAAATGACACCTTATCTTAGGAGTATGCTGGAGTTGTAGTGCACAAAATAATATCCAAACTTACAGTTTAAAGTGCCTTGAGCTACTAAATGTAGCTGGACGCCTTCCCTGGCGTTTGTTGAAGAGTTCCTCGTCCGGTCCCTTATCGCGGTGAATACAAGCAAATGGTCTGACATATTAGACTAAGGTGGTAATTCCAGGTTACCTTGGGTTTGATTGGTATGGCTGGGACGCCTTGCCTGGCGTTTGTCGAAACAATTTTCCATCTGGTCCCTTCTCGCAGGTAATCACAGCTGAAAGTCTGACGTCACCGACTATGGTGGCCTAGATGGGCCAAAAAGAAGCAACGCGTTTCGGTTTAACACCTTTCTCAAGCTTCTGGTTTGACACTTAGCTGTAGAGCTCCTTTAATATCAGAGCAGTGAGTCTGATTGGAGGACAAATGTTTGTGTGACTCTTCTGCTTGCAATGATCGGTTCCCCACTTTGTGGGTTTACGGATAACCTGTGGAGGGCATTGGTAGTAATATTCAAATGGTATATGTTAAATTGCAATATAAAAGACTATGCTTATTTGCAGATGATACAATACAAAGGACTATGTTATGATCACAAATGGCTAAAAACTTTACTTCGTTGGCTGACTCAAAAGACATATAGAACATCAGATTGGTACGAAATGGAAAATGAAGAAAATTATAATGATTTTAAAATTATTTTAAAAGAGAGCAATAGAGGGCCACATAATTCTTATTTAGCAATAAAACAGATCAAAGATAAGACAAAAAATTATATAAAGATAAGACAAAAAAATATATATATCCTTGTGTAACGGAGTGCTGTATTCATTTACAACGTGCTGCATATAAATCTAATGGGCTCACTGCTCTGATATTAAAGGAGTCTGTGACGTCAGACTTTCAGCTGTGATTCCCTGCGAGAAGGGAGCGGACAGAAAATTGTTTCGACAGACGCCAGGCAAGGTGTCCCAGCCCTACCAATCAAGCCCAAGGTAACCTGGAATTACCACCTTAGTCTGATACGTCAGACCATTTGCTTGTATTCACCGCGATAAGGGACCGGACGAGGAACTGTTCAACAAACTCCAGGGAAGGCGTCCAGCTACATTTAGTAGCTCAAAGCACTTTAAACTGTAAGTTTGGATATTATTTTGTGCACTACAACACCAGCATACTCCTAAGAAAGGAGAACGGCATATGCTGTTTCATAGTGGTCACGGTGTAGTGCACACTGCACTGTGTAGTCTGTGTGAGTCTCAATCACGCGGTGGAGCCAGGAAGAATACCACATTCCCTCTCAGTCCAGGCCAGGCTGCGCAAGTGAGCTCCGCCTCCACTGTCACCACGTCATGCGCACCCACATACAATCCCATAAGATAGCAATAGCCGGGCCCTGGTTGATTTAGCCACCGGCCCTGAGTTCAGTAGAGTGGCCCTAGGGACTCAAAATTCTGCTGCCCCTTAAAAATCTGCTGACCTAGGCACCGGCTTCGTTGGCCTATGCCTTAATACGCCCCTGCGCATATGTGATGAAGGGCGGCTACAGATCCTTTTGAATTCTGCAGTTTGGAGTTACATCGCTGCAGTGAGCTTTTCACAAATGAGTCTGCACCATAGTTTGCAAAAACATTATGCATAAAGTGCACAAGACATGCACACACTTGTGATCCTACCTCTGTATGCTCACATGAACATGAACTAATATGTAACCCCTTAGTGACCAGACCACCAGGGCTGTTTTTACATTTCTGCTGTGTTTGTGTTTAGCTGTAATTTTTCTCTTACTCATTTACTGTACCCACACATATTATATACAGTTTTTCTCGCCATTAAATTGACTTTCTAAAGATAACCTTATCTTCATCATATCATATAACTTACTATAAAAAAATTATAAAATATGATGAAAAAATTGAAAACAAAACACTTTTTATAACTTTGACCCCCAAAATCTGTTAACACATCTACAACCACCAAAAAATACTAATGCTAAATAGTTTCTAAATTTTGTCCTGAGTTTAGAAATACCCAATGTTTACATGTTCTTTGCTTGTTTTGCAAGTTATAGGGCTATAAGTACAAGTAGCACTTTGCTATTTAACCTTTTTTTTCAAAATTAGCAATAGTTACATTGTAACACTGATATCTGTCAGAAATCCCTGAATAACCCTTCACGTGTATATATCTTTTTTTTTTTTAGTAGACAACCCAAAGTATTGATCTAGGTCCATTTTGATATATTTCATGCCCCCATTTCACCTCCAAATGCGATCAAATAAAAAAATCATTAACTTTTTCACTAACTTTAGGTTTCTCACTGAAATTATTTACAAAAAGCTTGAGCAATTATGGCACAAATGGTTATAAATGCTTCTCTGGGATCCCCTTTGTTCAGAAATAGCAGACATATATGGCATTGGCATTGCTTTTTGGTAATTAGAAGGCCACTAAATGCTGCTGCGCACCACATTTGTATTATGCCCAGCAGTGAAGGGGTTAATTAGGTAGCTTTTAGGATTAATTTTAGCTTTACTGTAGAGATCAGCCTCCCACCTGACACATCCCACCCCCTAATCCCTCCCTGACCCCCTTCAAACAGCTCTCTTCCACCCCCCACCACACAATAATCACAATCATCTTAAGTACTGGTAGAAAGTCTGACAGTACTAAAATACATTTTAAAAAAAAATTAATATATATATATATATTTTTTATTATATACTTTCTGCAGTATAGGATCCCCCCTAACCATCCAACCTCCCTGAGCCCCCCAAAACAGCTCTCTTACCCTCCCCCCTCTACCTATTTGCCGCCATCTTAGGTACTGGCAGCTGTCTGCCAGTACCCAGTTTGCTCTAAGTTATTGTTATTTTATTTTTAAAATAAACAAAACACTATTTTCCATAGTGTAGAATACGCTGTCGGCAATCATCATTGCACAAGCAGTTCTAGTGAAGTAAAACCCACCACCCACACAACCAGCCCCCCAAATAAAATACTAAGTTTTTAGTATTTTATTTGGGGGGTTGGTTGTGTGGGTGGTGGGTTTTACTGTTGGGGGGGGTTGTTTGTATTTTTTTTACAGGTAAAAGAGCTGATATCTTTGGGGCAATGCCCCGCAAAAGGCCCTTTTAAGGGCTATTGAAAGTTTAGTTTAGGCTAGGGTTGTTTTTAATTTTTTTTTTGGGGGGGGGGGGCATTTTTTTCATTTTGATAGGGCTATTATATTAGGTGTAATTAGTTTAAAAATCTGTAATTTGTTTATTATTTTCTGTAATTTAGTTTTTTTTTGTACTTTAGCTAATTTAATTTAATTTATTTAATTGTTGTTAATTTAGTTAATTTATTTAATTATAGTGTAGTGTTAGGTGTTATTGTAACTTAGGTTAGGTTTTATTTTACAGCTCAATTTGTATTTATTTTAGCTAGGTAGTTATTAAATAGTTAAGAACTATTTAGTAACTATTCTACCTAGTTAAAATAAATACAAACTTGCCTATAAAATAAAAATAAACCCTAAGCTAGATACTATTAGTTATATTGTAGCTATCTTATGGTTTATTTTATAGGTATTTAGTTTTAAATAGGAATTATTTAGTTATTAATAGTAAGTTTTCTTTAGATTTATTGTAATTATATTTAAGTTAGGGGGTGTTAGGGTTAAGGTTAGACTTAGGTTTAGGGATTAATACATTTAGTATAGTGGCAGCGATGTTGGGGCGGCAGATTAGGGGTTAATAAGTGTAGGTAGATTGAGGCGACATTGGGGGCGGCAGATTAGGGGTTAATAAATATAATGTAGGTGTTGGTGATGTTGGGGGCAGCAGATTAGGGGTTCATAAGTATAATGTAGGTGGCGGTGGTGTCCAGAGCGGCAGATTAAGCGTTAATAAATATAATGGAGGTGTCAGGGATGTAGGGGGTGGCAGATTAGGGGTTATTAAGTGTAAGATTAGGGGTGTTTAGACTCAGGGTTCATATTAGGGTGTTAGGTGTAAACAGAAAATGTGTTTCCCCATAGGAATCAATGGGGCTGCATTAAGGAGCTTTACGCTGCTTTTTTGCAGGTGTTAGACTTTTTTTCAGCCGGCTCTCCCCGTTGATTCCTATGGGGAAATCGTGCATGAGCACGTACGACCAGCTCACCGCTGACTTAAGCAGCGCTGGTATTGGAGTGCGGTAATGAGCAAAATTTTGCTCAACGCTCACTTCTTGCCTAATACCGCCGGGTTTATAAAAACTCGTAATACCAGCGCTGCAGGTAAGTGAGCGGTGAGACAAAACTGCTTGTTACCACCGCATAGCCTCTAACGCAAAACTCGTAATGTAGGTGAGGGCTTGTAAAGGAATTAAAAAATGCCTGGGACATGCATAAGACTAGCCTAAGAAAAAAGAAACATGTAATATGGGTAGACTTGATGGGACATACATAAGGCTATGCTAAGTAATAAGTAACATGTAATATGTGTAGACTTGATGGGATATACATAAGGCTATCCTAAGACAACAGAAACATGTAATATGTGTAGACTTGATGGGAAATGCATAAGGCTATCCTAAGACAACAGAAACATGTAATATGTGTAGACTTGATGGGATATACATAATGCTATCCTAAGACAACAGAAACATGTAATTTGTGTAGACTTGATGGAACATGCATAAGGCTATCCTAAGAAAACAGTAACATGTAATATGGGTAGACTTGAAAGGGCATACATAAGGCTATCCTAAAGAAACAGTAACATGTAATATGTGTAGACTTGATGGAACATGCATAAGACTATCCTAAGAAAACATTAACATGTAATATGGGTAGACTTGATGGGACATGCATAAGGCTATCCTAAGGAAACAGTAACATGCAATATGGGTAGGCTTGATGGGACATGCATAAGGCTATCTTAAGGAAACAGTAGCATGCAATATGGGTAGACTTGATGGGACATGCATAAGGCTATCCTAAGGAAACAGTAAAATGTAATATGTATAGACTTGATGGGACATGCATAAGGCTATCCTAAGTAATAAGTAACATGTAATATGGGTAGACTTGATGGGAGATGCATAAGGCTATCCTAAGAAAACAGAAACATGTAATATGTGTAGACTTGATGGGACAAGCATAAGGCTATCCTAAGAAAACAGTAATATGTAATATGTGTAGACAAAATGGGACATGCATAAGGCTATCCTAAGAAAACAGTAATATGTAATATGTGTAGACAAAATGGGACATGCATAAGGCTATCCTAAGAAAACAGTAACATGTAATATGGGTAGAATTGATGGGACATACATAAGGCTATCCTAAGAAAACAGTAACATGTAATATGGGTAGACTTGATGGGACATGCATAAGGCTATCCTAATAAAACAGTAACATGTAATATGGGTAGACTTGATGGGACATGCATAAGGCTATCCTAAGAAAACAGTAACATGTAATATGTGTAGACTTGATGGGACATGCATAAGGCTATCCTAAGAAAACGGTAATATGTAATATGTGTAGACATAATGGGACATGCATAAGGCTATCCTAAGAAAACAGTAACATGTAATATGGGTATAATTGATGGGACATACATAAGGCTATCCTAAGAAAACAGTAACATGTAATATGGGTAGAATTTATGGGATATGCATAAGGCTATCCTAAGTAATAAGTAACATGTAATATGTGTGGACGTGATGGGACATACATAAGGCTATCCTAAGAAAACAGTAATATGTAATATGTGTAGACTTGATGGGATATGCATAAGGCTATCCTAAGGAAACAGTAACATGTAATATGTATAGACTTGATGGGACATGCATAAGGCTATCCTAAGTAATAAGTAACATGTAATATGGGTAGACTTGATGGGAGATGCATAAGGCTATCCTAAGAAAACAGTAATATGTAATATGTGTAGACAAAATGGGACATGCATAAGGCTATCCTAAGAAAACAGTAACATGTAATATGGGTAGAATTGATGGGACATACATAAGGCTATCCTAAGAAAACAGTAACATGTAATATGGGTAGACTTGATGGGACATGCATAAGGCTATCCTAATAAAACAGTAACATGTAATATGGGTAGACTTGATGGGACATGCATAAGGCTATCCTAAGAAAACGGTAATATGTAATATGTGTAGACATAATGGGACATGCATAAGGCTATCCTAAGAAAACAGTATCATGTAATATGGGTATAATTGATGGGACATACATAAGGCTATCCTAAGAAAACAGTAACATGTAATATGGGTAGAATTTATGGGATATGCATAAGGCTATCCTAAGTAATAAGTAACATGTAATATGTGTGGACGTGATGGGACATACATAAGGCTATCCTAAGAAAACAGTAATATGTAATATGTGTAGACTTGATGGGATATGCATAAGGCTATCCTAAGGAAACAGTAACATGTAATATGTATAGACTTGATGGGACATGCATAAGGCTATCCAAAGTAATAAGTAACATGTAATATGGGTAGACTTGATGGGAGATGCATAAGGCTATCCTAAGAAAACAGTAACATATAATATGTGTAGACTTGATGGGACAAGCATAAGGCTATCCTAAGAAAACAGTAATATGTAATATGTGTAGACAAAATGGGACATGCATAAGGCTATCCTAAGAAAACAGTAATATGTAATATGTGTAGACAAAATGGGACATGCATAAGGCTATCCTAAGAAAACAGTAACATGTAATATGGGTAGAATTGATGGGACATACATAAGGCTATCCTAAGAAAACAGTAACATGTAATATGGGTATAATTGATGGGACATACATAAGGCTATCCTAAGAAAACAGTAACATGTAATATGTGTAGACTTGATGGACATGCATAAGGCTATCCTAAGAAAACAGTAATATGTAATATGTGTAGACATAATGGGACATGCATAAGGCTATCCTAAGAAAACAGTAACATGTAATATGGGTATAATTGATGGGACATACATAAGGCTATCCTAAGAAAACAGTAACATGTAATATGGGTAGACTTGGTGGGACATGCATAAGGCTATCCTAAGAAAACAGTAACATGTAATATGGGTAGAATTGATGGGATATGCATAAGGCTATGCTAAGTAATAAGTAACATGTAATATGGGTAGACTTGATGGGATATGCATAAGGCTATCCTAAGAAAATAGTAACATGTAATATGAGTAGAATTGATGGGACATGCATAAGGCTTTCCTAAGGAAACAGTAACATGCAATATGGGTAGGCTTGATGGGACATGCATAAGGCTATCCTAAGAAATAAGTACCATGTAATATGGGTAGGCTTGATGGAACATGCATAAGGCTATCCTAAGAAAACAGTAACATGTAATATGTGTAGACTTGATGGGACATGCATAAGGCTATCCTAAGTAATAAGTAACATGTAATATGTGTAGACGTGATGGGACATGCATAAGGCTATCCTAAGAAAACAGTAACATGTAATATGGGTAGACTTGATGGGACATGCATAAGGCTATCCTAAGTAATAAGTAACATGTAATATGGGTAGACTTGATGGGACATACATAAGGCTATCCTAAGAAAACAGTAACATGTAATATGGGTAGACTTGATGGGACATGCATAAGGCTATCCTAAGAAAACAGTAACATGTAATATGTGTAGACTTGATGGGACATGCATAAGGCTATCCTAAGAAAACAGTAACATGTAATATGGGTAGACTTGATGGGACATGCATAAGGCTATGCTAAGAAAATAGTAACATGTTATATGTGTAGACATAATGGGACATGCATAAGGCTATCCTAAGAAAACAGTAACATGTAATATGGGTATAATTGATGGGACATAGATAAGGCTATCCTAAGAAAACAGTAACATGTAATATGGGTAGACTTGATGGGACATGCATAAGGCTATCCTAAGAAAACAGTAACATGTAATATGGGTAGAATTGATGGGATATGCATAAGGCTATCCTAAGTAATAAGTAACATGTAATATGGGTAGACTTGATGGGATATGCATAAGGCTATCCTAAGAAAATAGTAACATGTAATATGAGTAGAATTGATGGGACATGCATAAGGCTTTCCTAAGGAAACGGTGTTACGGTACCAACAGTGTACCAAGGGTTAATACCAGATGAACAATGTCCTGCATACAGAATCAGCACTTCACAACCTTGATCAGTTTCCCTGCAAACATGAGACCAAGCTCCACATTTCAGGTTTAAAACAGAATGACTAGTTTATTTAAAAGCAGCTCACATATTTATACACCCTGGCTTCAGGTTACAGAGGGCATTGGTTTAACAGTAAAGCAAACATATGAACAATGCATCAAACCTCTAACAATTGTCTATTCACAGGTAAAACAGATTAACATATTAAGTTAATTAACTAGGGAAGAACGTTTACTCAGACAATCTGATGTTGGGCAGTCTAGTTAACATAATCACACAAGGACACAATCAGTTTACCCAGACAGACTCCTGAGACACAATCAGATCTGAAACATACATAGAATACATCTTATTAGAGAATATAGGAACAGTTCTTATTAGCTATAAAGTCTTTTATGCCCACTTGGCTTATAGAGTCACAATTGCTCCCACAAGGGGCACTCACACCCTGTACCCATCCTGTATTTATGGATACAGGGTGACATAGACATAAGACAGAGTTATGAAAGTACATGGGGTGTCCAGCATATAAAATTCCATATTTCCATGCAGTCTCTGGGTATCCTTAAGCCCATGTACCTCCAGCCTAAAGAATGTTCCATAACAGGCCCTCCAATGTACAGTGGCGAGATTGGTTTCGTCACATCTCTCCCCTTTTCCAAACCGACTAACAGGGTATCTGACCTCCTGCCGGTCAGTGCCCTGGTTAGTCCAGCAACCCACCCTTAAAACACAATTAGTAGTACAGCCCACCCACAATAAATGTTTACTACACCTGAGTACGGGGAAAACTTGTCCATGTCCAGGTGCCTCACCACAGCTGTGTGGGGGACTGGCACGCTGAATTGGTGGGTTGCGAGGTGGGCAGAGACCAGCTGTACTCTGCCCGGGTGCCAGCACTACCATGGAAGTAGCCTGGTGGGAGCCTGGTTGCTGGAGGGGGAGACCGATCATCTCCCCTTTGGCTAAACAGCCCTGTTGCTGGGGGACAGGACCAACTGTCCCTACCCCTTGTAACGCAGCCTGCCGCTGGGGAATGGAGTCTGGGCTCCCAATTCCCTGTATATTCCTCTGCTGCTGGGGGACAGGACCAACTGTCTCTGCCCCCTGTAACTCAGCCTGCCGCTGGGGAATGGAGTCTGGGCTCCCAATTCCCTGCAGGACCGGTGGAGAGACCTCGGTCCCATCTCCACTGGCCACCTGGGGTCCTTCCCAGTAAATCTCCACAATATCTTCCCAGCTGAATGGGTCTGGATCTGGGTCTTTCACCTTGCTGTCCTGCTGAGCCTTCCCAATGGAGTGGAAGAGATCTCGGTAGTCCTGCTCCAGTTCCCACTCCAGGGCTGCTAAGTGAGCCAGGTCTGGCTCTACTTCATGGGGGTCGGCCCAGTCATGCCTAGCCTCCCTCTCATAGAAAATGTCCTGAAGTCTGGTCTGCGCAGGGCTCCCAAAGTCAGGCTCTGCAAAGGACTCCTATAACAAGCCAGGACCATCAAACTCCTCTCCCTCTGGTTTGTCATGCTCAGCTGTCCAGGGTATATACTGTGCCATATACCACCACAGCGCCTGGTAGGCATCCTCCAGCCATAGCTCATGCCATACCCGGTGCTCTAGTTCCTTCACCCATTCCTCCAGGGGCTGCTCTCCCAGGAAGGGCATCCGCAGGGCCACTAGCTTCTGCAACCGCTGCTCTTCACTGGGGAGACTCTTACCCTGCTGGTATTGTACATTATCCAGGGCCTGGTACCAGATGCCTTTCCTTAATGCATCCCGGCCATCCAGGTCCTCCTCCTCATATAACATTGCTGGTTCCATTCTGTTGCTTTTAGGGTCGCTGTACTGGGACATGCGTTGCCCCCAACTTGTAAATCCACGGAATGGTGTCTCCTGTAGCTGTCCTTCTGGCTGTAGGATCAATCCCGTCGCTTGCCACCAATGTTACGGTACCAACAGTGTACCAAGGGTTAATACCAGATGAACAATGTCCTGCATACAGAATCAGCACTTCACAACCTTGATCAGTTTCCCTGCAAACATGAGACCAAGCTCCACATTTCAGGTTTAAAACAGAATGACTAGTTTATTTAAAAGCAGCTCACATATTTATACACCCTGGCTTCAGGTTACAGAGGGCATTGGTTTAACAGTAAAGCAAACATATGAACAATGCATCAAACCTCTAACAATTGTCTATTCACAGGTAAAACAGATTAACATATTAAGTTAATTAACTAGGGAAGAACGTTTACTCAGACAATCTGATGTTGGGCAGTCTAGTTAACATAATCACACAAGGACACAATCAGTTTACCCAGACAGACTCCTGAGACACAATCAGATCTGAAACATACATAGAATACATCTTATTAGAGAATATAGGAACAGTTCTTATTAGCTATAAAGTCTTTTATGCCCACTTGGCTTATAGAGTCACAATTGCTCCCACAAGGGGCACTCACACCCTGTACCCATCCTGTATTTATGGATACAGGGTGACATAGACATAAGACAGAGTTATGAAAGTACATGGGGTGTCCAGCATATAAAATTCCATATTTCCATGCAGTCTCTGGGTATCCTTAAGCCCATGTACCTCCAGCCTAAAGAATGTTCCATAACAGGCCCTCCAATGTACAGTGGCGAGATTGGTTTCGTCACAAACGGTAACATGCAATATGGGTAGGCTTGATGGGACATGCATAAGGCTATCCTAAGAAATAAGTACCATGTAATATGGGTAGGCTTGATGGAACATGCATAAGGCTATCCTAAGAAAACAGTAACATGTAATATGTGTAGACTTGATGGGACATGCATAAGGCTATCCTAAGTAATAAGTAACATGTAATATGTGTAGACGTGATGGGACATGCATAAGGCTATCCTAAGTAATAAGTAACATGTAATATGTGTAGACATAATGGGACATGCATAAGGCTATCCTAAGAAAACAGTAACATGTAATATGGGTAGACTTGATGGGACATGCATAAGGCTATCCTAAGAAAACAGTAACATGTAATATGTGTAGACTTGATGGGACATGCATAAGGCTATCCTAAGTAATAAGTAACATGTTATATGGGTAGACTTGATGGGACATGCATAAGGCTATCCTAAGAAAACAGTAACATGTAATATGTGTAGACTTGATGGGACATGCATAAGGCTATCCTAAGTAATAAGTAACATGTAATATGGGTAGACTTGATGGGACATACATAAGGCTATCCTAAGAAAACAGTAACATGTAATATGGGTAGACTTGATGGGACATGCATAAGGCTATCCTAAGAAAACAGTAACATGAATATGTGTAGACTTGATGGGACATGCATAAGGCTATCCTAAGAAAACAGTAATATGTAATATGGGTAGACGTAATGGGACATACATAAGGCTATCCTAAGAAAACAGTAACATGTAATATGGGTAGACTTGATGGGACATACATAACGCTATCCTAAGAAAACAGTAACATGTAATATGGGTAGACTTGATGGGACATACATAAGGCTATCCTATGAAAACAGTAGAATGTAATATGTGTAGACTTGATGGGACATACATAACGCTATCCTAAGAAAACAGTAACATGTAATATGGGTAGACGTGATGGGAAATGCATAAGGCTATCCTAAGTAATAAGTAACATGTAATATGGGTAGACTTGATGGGAAATGCATAAGGCTATCCTAAGTAATAAGTAACATGTAATATAGGTAGACTTGATGAGAAATGCATAAGGCTATCCTAAGTAATAAGTAACATGTAATATGTGTAGAAGTGATGGGACATGCATAAGGCTATCCTAATAAAAACAGTAACATGTAATATGGGTAGACTTGATGGGACATGCCTAAGGCTATCCTAAGAAAACAGTAACATGTAATATGGATAGACTTGATGGGAAATGCATAAGGCTATCCTAAGAAAACAGTAACATGTAATATGTGGAGACATAATTGGCCTTTTGGTCTTATTTACTGTTAAATTCTATGTTTCTGTGTTAAGCATGCTCAAAAAGCCTTAGTCTTGTCTAAGTCCTATTAGTTTATCTAGTTGCACAGAACAAGGAATTTAATGGCTCAGGCAATGCAGCCTCAAATTCTCTATGTAGCAAATGTTGTTTTGACTATGACAATCGAGAATGATGATTACATTGTGTATAAAAGAGTGACATGAGTAAAAGTAAGATATTGTGATTTATAGTACAGTTACACTTGTGTGACTATGAATGTATGATTCCCAATACAGTGATATGTGAAAATGTGATTATGTATAGTTTAAACATATATGTTAAGTCCAATCAAATGGTATACAATATGATCATATGTATAGAAGAATAGTCACATGTATAATAATTACATCTTGTGTAAGATCACATAGTGAACAGTACAGTTGTATATGCAGAAGTATATTAGTATTGTGTATAATATGACATATACCATTATCAAATATTGTATAGTCCTTATAAATGTTTAATTACTCAGTGATAAGAGATAACAGACTTCATAAATAGCACAGTCACATGTAGAAATATGACAACATGTGTTATGTAGATATTTGATTATATTGTGCATGCCAAGATCATGTGACTAGCGGTACAGGTACTTGATAGAAAACACAATTAGTTATGAAACATGATTAGGTAGAGATATTTTGTGATACTGTATATAGAAATGTGTTTATTCGCAGAGAACAAGGAGTGTGGAAAGCTTTGAAAAGGTAGTACAGTCACTGAATAGCATTCCAACAGAAGTACCAAATCAATACAGCTAGATACACATAGATAGATAGAAACAGACAGACAAACAAACAGATGGATAGATAGACAGACAGATAGCTAGATAGATGATAGCTAGATAGATAGACAGACTCATAGATAGATAGATGATAGATATATGATAAATAGATAGATATATATATAGATAGATAGATATCTGATAGATAGATAGATAGCTGATAAATAGATAGACAGATAGCTGATTGATAGATAGATAGATGATTGATAGATGATAGATAGATAGATAGATAGATAGATAGATAGATAGATAGATGATAGTTATATAGATAGCTGATAGATAGATATATAGAAGATAGATAGATGATAGATAGATAGATAGATAGAGACAAACAGACAGATGGATAGATAGATAGATAGATAGATAGATAGATAGATAGATAGATAGATAGATAGATAGACAGACAGACAGACAGACAGATAGATAGATAGACAGACAGACAGACAGATAGATAGATAGATGATAGATAGATGATAAATTGATAGATAGCTGATTGATAGATAGATAGCAGATAGATAGATAGATAGATACATACATACATAGATAGATAGATAGATAGACAGATACATAGATAGATAGATGATAGATAGATAATTGATAGATAAATGATAGATTATAGATAGATAAATGATAGATAGCTGATAGATAGATGGTAGATAGATAGATGATTGATTGATTGATAGATGATATATAGATTATAGATATATAGATGATTGATTGATAGATGATAGATGATAGATAGATAGATAGATGATAGATATATAGATAGATAGCTGATAGATAGATAGAAGATAGATATATAGATGATTGATAGATATATAGATAGATAGATTACTAAAGAAAGGCAAGTATCAAAATTTAGGGCCTGATAATAAAAAACATGAAGAGAAATCTTGCAAGGTCTTTGTTTCTTTTTTTAGCATTATATAGAATGTAGGTGTCTCCCCTCCACATCCAGAACTCTGTATAACTTTATAAACAAACTAAAATTTGCCTTTTTAAAATTCTTTGAGGGACCCGCAGTACTGATAAGACTTTCAGCTAATCTCCCCAGAGCAGAGAGCTTACACCATAGGGCCCTGGTTAGCTAAAAAGGCCTTAAATGCCATTAACCACTTGTCTACTAGAGACTATTGCACCGCATTGCTAAGCATTGAGCTGTTGTAAGGTCATTAGGGGCGCCACAAAAATACCGACCCAATGATAGATGGGAGTCACACAATCCCCCCCACAAAGCTCTACCTTAGCCCCCACTCTTGATCCCACAATGTATATTTGTCTCAACTGTGCAGTAATTTTACCCCTAGGCTGCCAGTAACATATAAATAGTTTTACCTCTTTGGCTGCCAGTAATATTTGTAAACAGAAGTAATTTGATCCCCTTGACTGCCCCTCACTTCTTTCTGCTCCATATTTGTAATACATTTAGGCACAGAAGGCCTTTTATATTTAGTTAAAGGGACAGTCTACTCAAGATGTGTATTGTTTAAAAGACAGATAATCCTTTTATTATCCATTCCCCAGTTTTGCATAACGAACACGGTTATATTAATACACTTTTCCCCTCTGTGATTACCTTGTATCTAAGCCTCTGCAGACTGCCCCTTATCTCAGTTATATTAATACACTTTTCCCCTCTGTGATTACCTTGTATCTAAGCCTCTGCAGACTGCCCCCTTATCTTCTGACAAACTTGTATTTTAGCCAATCAGTGCTGACTCATAACTAACTTCACAGGAGTGAGCACAATGTTATCTATATGGCACAAATAAACTAGCGCTGTCTAGCTGGGAAAAACTGTCAAAGTACAATGAGATAAGTAGCGGCCTTCAAGGGTTTATACTGTTTACATTAGCATATGAGCCTACCTAGGTTTATCTTTCAACAAAGAATACCAAATAACAAAGCAAATTTGATGATAAAAGTCAATTGGAAAGTTCTTTAAAATGACATGCCCTATCTGAATCATGAAAGTTTAATTTTGACTAGACTATACCTTTAACTATCAGGAACTTTATAAAACTGGGCGTTTAAGTGTACAGTATTTTAGTGAAGATTTTACTGGCCAGGCTGCAACAATACTGGAGGTCCGGTTGAATACTGGACACCTGGCAACCCTATCTGTCATAATCAAGGAGTTAAAATATGTCTCAAAGTATAGCTGTCACATTCCTGTTCTTCATTTACTGTGACAAGTGTTTGGGAAGTCAGATATATGTCTTGTGTCGAACAGATTGATCATTACTGTGCGTTGCAGCTTTCTTGCTGCTTTTTTTTTGTGCAAATTACTTTAAACAAGACAATTTATTTTCCTGCCATATGGATGTGTCAACACAAAGCTATTTGTTTGGAGCAGTTTGTCAGAAATCTGGAATCTAATCACACATTGTGCAGAATACTCTCTTCCTACTCAGTCTAATTCTTTTATTGCTTAAGTGTTTTTCAACAATAATTGTTTCTAATTAATTACCATAAACAACCTTATTCTTCATGCTTATTCCACACCTTATGTCTTAATGGTTTTTTTTGCTTAGGAAGTCAATGGTGGCTCCAGCATACAGCTTGTTTAAATGTGTTCGTATGAGTAAGCTCCTATTATAATTCTTTAGAATTCTTAAGTGAAATGTCTTGCAGGGTTTTCAAATTCAAAGTCATTCTAAACCGTAATGAAACCTCAATCATAATCCATTTATCCAGGGGGTATTTGTGATTAGTGTTGGCCATGGCACTGAAAAAAATCTGCTGCCTCGCAGCCCCCACAATATTACTGAACAGTTAGTCATTTTTTATTTATACTTTAGAAATTTATCACTGCATTGCAAAAGATCTATATACAAAATAAATATATTAAAAATGTTTTAAACGTATGCATGTGTTTTTCTATTAGGATAAGGTCTAGATCAGTGATTTTTAACCTTTTTGCCGTGGCACACTTTTTTACATTAAAAAATCCTGTGGCACACCACCATCCCAAAAATGTAAAAAAATCACACATTGTAGCCTAATACAGCATATATATATACACATACACACAAACACACACATACTGTATGTATTGTGCTGTTATGCCATACCTCCTACAAACTAGCCCTGCACTGGGAGTAAAAAACAAGCAAAATTTAAAACATATGTCACACTGTTGTCAGTCTGCCGTGGCACACCTGAGGATCTCTCACGGCACACTAGTGTGCCACGCCACACTGGTTGAAAAACACTGGTCTAGATTACTAGTGGGACACTAATTTATCGTGCACCCGCAAACAGGCAAATTTGCCCGTTTGCGGGCGCGCGATATATAACCAGCCATTACAAGTGACTGGTTATTGCTACCGTAAACTCGCTGTAACAATTAGCGCTTATAAAATTAACCAGAAATCAGATCTCTGGTTAATTTTATAAATGTGCCCCAAATGCCCCCAAAATACAGTGTAATGTATTTTATTAAAATTGTAGAATTTTTATTTTTTAATAAAATAACTGTACTAGGCAGTATTTTGGGGATAAATTTGGCGGAGTAGGGTGTTAGAAAACAAAAATGGCACTGAATGTCCCTTTACTTTGCAGTCTATGGGAACCAACTGTGTGTTCCTAGTAAATATATATGTATATGCTTATATATATATATATTTATGTTAATATGTGTATATGCATATATTTACAATTAGCTGCCAGCTGCGCGACTTACCCCCTTCGCTGCGCTTTGATTCTATACAGTGCATGACGGCATCAGAACAAGGCTGCCATTGGAGCCTATGGAAGTACACTTTTGTGAGCGCAATGGTTCCCAGTAATGAGTTCATTACTTAGTAGAGGGCTCCACTTGTAATTTGGCCCTAAAAGTTTGCGTGTGTTGACACAATTGCACCTCCTTTCAGTTTTTGAGATTTGCAGGGGAAATTTTTTTAGAGAATACACAAGGCCTGGCAGAGAACTTTCAGCTATGCCCATAAAACACCCCTACAACTCACTAGCGAGGAGTGTTAGCCCAACTCCAGGGGAGGTTATTATATCTCAATTGTTGCTTCTATGGTCACATGTTTTTTATATGATGGTTCAAATGGGAATACCCAACAATTTTCAAATAAATAACGTACTTAGCCATGAGAGTACAGGAAGATCGCCACCCTTATATTTGTTATATGAGTCACTGATAGATGCTGATGTAGGGATCTTTTTTAACTTGTGGTTTTTTCATTAATGGGGATAGTTACCCATGCTGTACTTGCCTTGATTAATTACTATATGGTGCATTGATTAGCTATTTCTAATTCCCTGTAGTTGTATTTATACTGGTGAAGCGTCTAAGGGCTAGATTTATTAAGCCCCTACGGCAGCAAGTTCTCTCAAGAACTTGCTCGCCGTGATTTATCAAGCAGCGGTCACCAGACCGCTGCTTCCCTAAAATCTACGCCACGTCTATTGTGGCGAAAATCAATCTCCTCGGTCGAGTCCGACCGAGGAGATTGACAGCTCCTGCCCGCGCGTGATTGGCTGTGCGCGGGCAGGGGGCGGGATTGCATGCGAGCGCAAAATTGCGCTCGTGTGCAATGTTAATTACCTGCGGGTAATTTCGCCCTGCAACAGGCGAGCTGAGGCGTACAGGGGCGCGTATACGCGCCCCTGTACGCCTCAGCGTTGATAAATCTAGCATTTAGTGTTTTGAAGGTACATTATTCTTTTGAATGGATGATTAAAGCTATATTTTATTTCTAACATGGGGGTCATTTTTGTACTTTATAGCTCACTAGCAGCATCAGGAAACACATTTTCAATAACAATAAAGGAAACAATATGCTTTGAATATGCTTATACGTGAGAATTGGATGATATGTTATGTAATTACACATGGCTTACTGTCCCCTTAAGAAAAAAAGCTTTACATACTGTCAAGAATCTCTGTGACCCTTGTTAACCCTTTAGCTGCCTGAGTAGGGTCTGCAATCTAAGAACTACCATAGCAGCAAATGGGTTAAAGGGATATGAAACTCAAAAATGTTCTTTTGTGATTCAGAGCATATAATTAAAAAAAAAGTTTCCAATTTATTTCTATTATCAAATTTGCTTACTTTCCATGATATTCTGTGTTGAAGAGATACCTAGGTAGGCACCAGGGGCACTACATTACAGGAAATAGTGCTGTCATCTAGTGCTCTTGCAAATGGATATCATTCTTGTAACTGCTGCCATATTGTGTTCCAGAAATGGGCCGGCTCCTAAGCATACGTCCCTGCTTTTTAACAAAAGATACCAAGAGAAAAGAAAAGTAGAAAGTTGTTTCAAATTGCAATGTATTAAACAAAAAATGTTGGGTTCCATATCCCTTTAAACTAAAACTGCACCTCACAATGACTCAGTCTGTATTACAATATACCTGCTCCGTACACCTGTATCAGAGAGGGATCCTTTAAACTAAAACTGCACCTCACAATGACTCAGTCTGTATTACAATATACCTGCTCCCTACACCTGTATCAGAGAGGGATCCTTTAAACTAAAACTGCACCTCACAATGACTCAGTCTGTATTACAATATACCTGCTCCCTACACCTGTATCAGAGAGGGATCCTTTAAACTAAAACTGCACCTCACAATGACTCAGTCTGTATTACAATATATCTGCTCCCTACACCTGTATCAGAGAGGGACCCTTTAAACTAAAACTGCACCTCACAATGACTCAGTCTGTATTACAATATACCTGCTCCGTACACCTGTATCAGAGAGGGACCCTTTAAACTAAAACTGCACCTCACAATGACCCAGTCTGTATTACAATATACCTGCTCCCTACACCTGTATCAGAGAGGGATCATTTAAACTAAAACTGCACCTCACAATGACTCAGTCTGTATTACAATATACCTGCTCCGTACACCTGTATCAGAGAGGGATCCTTTAAACTAAAACTGCACCTCACAATGACTCAGTCTGTATTACAATATACCTGCTCCCTACACCTGTATCAGAGAGGGATCCTTTAAACTAAAACTGCACCTCACAATGACTCAGTCTGTATTACAATATACCTGCTCCCTACACCTGTATCAGAGAGGGATCCTTTAAACTAAAACTGCACCTCACAATGACTCAGTCTGTATTACAATATATCTGCTCCCTACACCTGTATCAGAGAGGGACCCTTTAAACTAAAACTGCACCTCACAATGACTCAGTCTGTATTACAATATACCTGCTCCGTACACCTGTATCAGAGAGGGACCCTTTAAACTAAAACTGCACCTCACAATGACCCAGTCTGTATTACAATATACCTGCTCCCTACACCTGTATCAGAGAGGGATCATTTAAACTAAAACTGCACCTCACAATGACTCAGTCTGTATTACAATATACCTGCTCCCTACACCTGTATCAGAGAGGGATCCTTTAAACTAAAACTGCACCTCACAATGACTCAGTCTGTATTACAATATATCTGCTCCCTACACCTGTATCAGAGAGGGACCCTTTAAACTAAAACTGCACCTCACAATGACTCAGTCTGTATTACAATATACCTGCTCCGTACACCTGTATCAGAGAGGGATCCTTTAAACTAAAGCTGCACCTCACAATGACTCAGTCTGTATTACAATATACCTGCTCCCTACACCTGTATCAGAGAGGGATCCTTTAAACTAAAACTGCACCTCACAATGACTCAGTCTGTATTACAATATACCTGCTCCCTACACCTGTATCAGAGAGGGATCCTTTAAACTAAAACTGCACCTCACAATGACTCAATCTGTATTACAATATACCTGCTCCCTACACCTGTATCAGAGAGGGATCCTTTAAACTAAAACTGCACCTCACAATGACTCAGTCTCTATTACAATATACCTGCTCCCTACATCTGTATCAGAGAGGGATCCTTTAAACTAAAACTGCACCTCACAATGACTCAGTCTCTATTACAATATACCTGCTTCCTACACCTGTATCAGAGAGGGATCCTTTAAACTAAAACTGCACCTCACAATGACTCAGTCTGTATTACAATATACCTGCTCCCTACACCTGTATCAGAGAGGGATCCTTTAAACTAAAACTGCACCTCACAATGACTCAGTCTGTATTACAATATACCTGCTCCCTACACCTGTATCAGAGAGGGATCCTTTAAACTAAAACTGCACCTCACAATGACTCAGTCTGTATTACAATATACCTGCTCCCTACACCTGTATCAGAGAGGGATCCTTTAAACTAAAACTGCACCTCACAATGACTCAGTCTGTATTACAATATACCTGCTCCCTACACCTGTATCAGAGAGGGATCCTTTAAACTAAAGCTGCACCTCACAATGACTCAGTCTGTATTACAATATACCTGCTCCGTACACCTGTATCAGAGAGGGATCCTTTAAACTAAAACTGCACCTCACAATGACTCAGTCTGTATTACAATATACCTGCTCCGTACACCTGTATCAGAGAGGGATCCTTTAAACTAAAACTGCACCTCACAATGACTCAGTCTGTATTACAATATACCTGCTCCCTACACCTGTATCAGAGAGGGATCCTTTAAACTAAAACTGCACCTCACAATGACTCAGTCTGTATTACAATATACTTGCTCCGTACACCTGTATCAGAGAGGGATCCTTTAAACTAAAACTGCACCTCACAATGACTCAGTCTGTATTACAATATACCTGCTCCCTACACCTGTATCAGAGAGGGATCCTTTAAACTAAAACTGCACCTCACAATGACTCAGTCTCTATTACAATATACCTGCTCCCTACACCTGTATCAGAGAGGGATCCTTACAAATCTGTGCCTTTAGTAAATCCATCAGCTCACAGACACAACTCAAAGCTTTCTTGGTTAGTGACAGAACTCGCTTCCTCCGCTGCTGCTGAGTTCCTGGTTCCTTTGATAACTTCCCCAGGTGCTCTGTGCTGCTCTTTGGTCTGGTGATGGTGTAATGAGCAGAGAGAGCTCCTCACGGGTTCCTGTGTGTGATCCTGAACTGGCTTTGTGTGATAGAAACTGATGAGTGACATTTATTACAGTGAAAACTTGTAGTGCTCGTGAAGACTTACTTAACCCATTGACTGCCAGAGATTGATGCAATAGGGCGGCAGCTAAATTCATTGAAGTCCTGCAATCCTAGCTTGTACAATAGTAAATGAATCATGACATGCTTTGCCCTAGACAGAGGGAGGCAGATGTTGTTCTAGATTTTCACTGTGCTTAAGAAATAAGATGTTATTGCTGTTAAAAGGACATGAAACCCACATTTTTTCTTTCATGAATTAGAAAGAGAATGCATTTTTAAACATCTTTCTAATTTACTTCTATTATCTAATTTGTTTTATTCTCTTGATATTCTTTGCTGAAAAGCATATCTAGATATGCTCAGTAGCTGCTGCTTGGTTGCTGCACATAGAAGCCTCATGTGATTGGCTCACCATGTGCATTGCTTTTTCTTCAACTAAGGATATCTAAAAAATGAAGCAAAATAAATAATAGAAGTAAATTGTAATGTTGTTTAAATTTCTATTCTCTATCTGAATCATGAAAAAAAGATTTTGGGTTTCGTGGC